>NC_072732.1:73381355-73460006 GCF_026930045.1 Uloborus diversus | reverse complement strand
TAAACTTGAAGTCATTTATGTTTCTACATGAAGATATGCGCAGACGTTTTTTTTTTTTTTTTTTTTCAGAAAGAAAATAATTTTTTTAAGTTGACATTTTATTGTTTTTTTTTTTTTGTTTTTGTTTTGGTAAGTGCATTAATTCATTTAAAAAATGTTTTTGGCAACAGGGGAAAAAGAAACGATTTTTTTTTTGATATGATGTATTCATTTTAATGAGCTTATTAATTTTAATTATTATTTTTTCGTTTTGAAAGCTGTTAGAATTTTTTATGGAAAAAAGTGTATTAGCTGCTTTGTTTAAAAGTTGCTGCTATTTTATTTGTTCGTTTTTTTTTTTTTTTTTTTTTTTTTTTTTTTTTGAGTGAGGAATATTTTATTCCTAGAAATCAGCTTAAAGTATTTTAATAATATGTTTGAAAAAATTTGCGATTTTAGCTATTTTTGAGAATATTGATCAGGTACTAGAAAGTAGTATGGGTATACGGAAAAGTAGGCTCGTCTAGTTCTAGACAGAAATTCTTGTTTTCCTTTTTTACCGGTGTGTTTCCCCGACACAGATTGCTTATATAAACACACATTAGAGACTTATTATATCATTCTTCGTCCTCTTTTTTAGAATAGAATCTTTCTTATTGTCTTGAAAAGTGTTTTGTTTCATTTCTTCAAAAATCGAATTTTCGGATTATTTGTTTCTTTGCGATTGCAAGCGAACTATTAAATCTACTCACTTCGTTTTTTGCTTAAAAGAAAGGCAATCAAATTTACTGCCACAATATATCCAGTTTTCTTCTTATAGAGTAGGAATTCATGTCGATATTTGGCCTGAAATGTGATCAAAGCATTTTTTTTTTATTTTTCGCGAAAAATTGCCAATTTTTGAAGTACAATATATCCTATTGCTTGTACAAAGCTACACTTGAGCTTAAATTGTTCCAAATTGTGCTTTGAAACGGGTGTTCACATTTAATATCAAAAGTTGCAAATTTAGCAGTCAGAAAGGAAAAACCAAAAAAAAGTTCGAAAATGTCGCAGTTTTTCAAATTACGCAACGAGAACAGGTTTTTGAAAACTGCAAACTTAGATTTACAACCCTAACAGAGTCAAACAACATATTAAAAAATCAGAAATCCATCGTGCTTTGCGATTTTAGCCCCTTTTTTGTATGATATGACAGGACTATAAGTAAAATATGTTTGAGCATTTGAGCATTTCATAACTTATTTGTGTACTAACAATTAAAACTTGTCTACACTCAATATGATGGGTAAACAATAAAATGCTATAGTTAATTGGTTGTTGCTATAAGAATGTATGTATTTAAAAAGATGTTGCTGTAGTCTTGTCCAGTGGAATAGTGCGTTAAAACCAAACTGGTCCAAAAGTATCCAAATTAGCCCCAGCCACATCAATTACTTCCGAGGAATAGAAGATTTGATGTGGGAGAGCAGAATGGATTTTGAAGAGCTTTGCTAAAATGGCAGGACAGTCAAAGATATGGTTGGGAGAGAGTTTAATGTTTTTGCAGTGAGGACAGCTCCAATAGCCACTGGAATGTATCCTCATTCCCTTCAAGTGTTTGGTCCTCAACCTGGCAATGGCTGTAGAGATAGTTCGATTACAGTTTAGGGCAGGGATACAGTGCTAATGGGAAGAAGCGTGAAGAAGTTTTTGGCTGGCTACTGCGTCAGCATCGGTAAGCGTCGCGATGTTGGAAAGCTGAGTGCCGTCTTGGGCTTCTCTGGCGAGAACATCAGCTTTCTCGCTGCCGTCTATACCGACGTGTGTTGAAATCCATTTAAGAATGCAGATCCGTTAGGTTATTGTTATCTTGTTCAAGAGTAGGATGATGTCTTGAGTGAGTTTGGATTCGCCCCTTAAAATGTCTTGGAAGTCAAATTGAGAGTTCGAAAATAATAAGATTCCGTTTAAATTATGGATTGCCTTGGAAAAGTGAAGGTATTTCCAAGGCATGTAAGTTAACGAGTTTCTGCATTTTAGTGAGAATGACTCTATTATAGTTATTAGAAAAACTGAAGTAGTTTCTTTATATCCAAACTAGCATCTTTTTTCTGATTCAAAGCATCTATTAGGGCGAGGGGCAAATTAGCCATGAAATCATCCAACCCATTAAGTCATCTCTGCACAGAGATTTCATACATTACACTGTATACCAAACCAAAACAAAACTCAATGGTTCAACTGATCCTGAATGACAAGCCTTGTTGTGGCAATCTTAGTTTTCCTGACCACGGGCTCTGGAATGCAAGGCTACAATGACGACTACCAGCTCGCCTAAATGCTCTTGGTGATGAGAAAGTAGATGAACTTGCCAATGAGTCCAGAAGTTATCCTAGTCATCTAACCTCATGAATCTCATCTTCGCCGATGCAGTTACCAGTCGAAGACATATAAATTATAATTTTAAATATTCCATCCAACCTCTAAATAGTAATCGTGCAATATTATCGATAACTAAGACTAAGAACAAATGACGAAAAAAGAATGAAAATCTGAACTGACGGACAAAAAAGTCACAAAAAATACCGCCGAAGCTTCTCTAACGTTCATTTTTCTGCTCAGCATATATTCGGCTGCCGAGAAATTCAGGCTAGGGTTTTCAAGATTAGCATAGAAGACCAAGGTGATTTGATTTGTTTTCGATAAAAATATTGAGGTTATCGAAACTGTTTTTGACAGCTTAAAAGCTATCTCAAGCTTCACATTTGCACATCATCATCAGCAAGATCAATTTTTTTCTTATCTCTTTTTTTTTTTTTTTTGCAAGAGCTCCTCGTAGTAGCAAAATGTGCAGACCCGATTTTGTTTACAATGGTTAGGATTCATCTTTGCAACGTTTCACAAAGTTGTTTTCTTGCTTGCATACTATTAATTGCGAAATCGAAACAAAAACTAAAACGGATACATGCATTTAGTGAAACAAACATTAAAATCAATATTAGTAAAAAAATATTGGTCAATATTGGTTTTCACCGTGAGATAAAAAAACGCAGAAAAAATTATTATATTTAAGTTTTGTATCAATGCTTTATTTTATCTTCTAAGCATTCTTCATATACTTATATTTACACTTATACTCTCAAAATGAGCATTTAAAAACAAAACCCCATTCTAATTGTATTTATGTTTGAAACTTTTTTCGGAAACGTATCCCCTAACACATTCTACTATGGCTAACTTTTTAATACTATTCATTACTAGAATGATATAAATAAATTGGGAGTAAGAATGAACTAATGATGACAACATTAATGCATTGTTAATTATCAACTAAAGTGTAACGAATCCCCTAAGTACTCTGATGACTAATTTTCTAATTTAAATTTGATCTGACTGCGCATTCAATTTTGCAACTGAATATTTATCTCCACTCATAATCCAGAAGAGAGTCAGCAGCTCAATTGTGCCCCAAATTGTTCAGGATGCGCGACTATAAATGATGATAAAGCTCCGGAGTTACTGTTTTAGGCATTAACACTTATTATGTGAGACGATTAATGCGAATATATATAAATGAATTATTAATAAGGAGAGGGTGAATTGGAAATCTACCAATATTCAGTTTCAGCAAAAGAGGAATGTTTCTCGGGTTGAATTAACTCGCAGAGTAAATAGTTAATGAAAGGAAATGTTAGTCGCCTGCTTATGAATACAAAGTTTATCAATGTCTAAAGTATTAGGAAAATAATTTTGGATTTGTATCGAATGAGAATGGGAATATTTCTATTAAATGGAGTTTAGTGATTATTATTTCGAGTGTCGTTTTACTCACGTTTGGAAATATTTCCTTTAATTATGTCGGTAAAATATCCCACAACTTCTAATACTTTTACAAAGTATCGTTCATTAGTCTTAATGAAAAGAAATGAATTAGATAATAATAATATAGTCTGAATCAAACACTAGTTCTTTGTTAGCATAATAGCATTTAGTTCGACTAAACTAATAATTACATTTCATGAATGCAGTGCTAATGGGATAACAATTCATTTCTAAAAGGAATTGGGTGTTAGTTTTTCTCATAGAATACATTTCTGTTACTACTATTCGTATATCTTTAGTCTTTTTTGCGGTGCATGTTTATTTTCTGTCAATTTACTATTGTCTTCTATGCTTTATGTTTGTTTGCAGTATTTATTTTTAGTTATCGTTTGTACAATTTATTGCTTTTTTGGCATGGCAACGCTGAAAGAAAGACGAAAGATTAGTTAGAATTTTACTATGGAATGCAAATGTGGATTTCATAACTTATTAATGGTCGATAATATATTTTTTCCTGTTACTATTAGAAAATAACCAATCATAGTATCTCCATGGCAAATCGCCTGTTTTAAAGAGATAATTGCTGTTAAATCTGACTTGTTCCAATAAATATATTTATCCAAGAAATACCTAAAATTGAGCAGGAAAAAAAAAACACTGGTTTCACAACAGGATTGTTTTTATTTACTTATTCTTTACATTATCATCTATTTAATAACATTTCGGTTTTTGAGCTTTTGGACATAAACTGAAAACACTTAAAAATAGCATAAAGGTAGGACTATTAAAGTAATCCGCATATTTGATATACGGGTTCGAATTTAGTCACTCAAAAATCTCTTGACAAACAACATTTCTATCAAAATATTGTCGGGAGATTAGCAACATTCCTTGTACTCCTCATATCTTGGTGTAAGTTTTAATAAAGTTGCGTTTCCTAGGCCTGAGAATGCGGCTTATACACTGTAAAAAAAATTAGTGTATCGAAACACCAAAAATGGTGGCAACTACTTTACACCAAGTGTCGTGTAGTGAAACATCACAGATAATTCTTGGTGTAACTGGGATAACACCAAGAGTGTGATGTTTCACGACACGACACATGTTATAAAGTAGTTGCCACCATTTTTGGTGTTGAAATGCACTATTTATTTAGTGAACACATTATACAAGTTTTAATTTCTTAATTGATTATTAGCAGCAAAAATATATATAATTATTTTGTAAATAAGGATTCAACTTTTTTTAATACGAGGAATGGACATTTATGCCTATAAATTGTTCAAAAAAGTAATTTCTAAAATGCCTAAAGAAACTACAATTATCTGTATGTTAGAACAATGATATTAACACTTTTCAAAAAAAAATATAAAAATTAAACAATTTATGATTTTAATCAAATTTATTCAAGAAGATTTCTTAATCAGTCTTAAAAGTCTGGTATATAGAAACACAAATTATACACATAACAACAGCAGAATATAAAAATTTCAAAAATCACGATACAATAACGATAAAGTTTCTCTCCTCTCCCCCCCCCCCAAATTTTTACATTACGAAAAAGAAGTAAGTACTAGGTCTTACCGTTTTCCTGGGAATCGCGCCACACACACACAAACATGTTATTTTGTTATGAATCTATGTACCGTAAACCGTTGCACCAATGTTGAAAATGGCTGCTTAAGTTGCAACGATTATTCATAAAAGAATATATTCATTAGTTTATCTTTCAGATGGACTAAAGCCTTTTCCAATAATGGTGCAAAGTAGCTTTGTTTTACGGTAATTCACATTTCTTTACCAATAAAATTTAACATACGTTTTGAAAACTTCAAACCCGCGCACACGACAATTATTAGCTGACCACGTTGCAACGTGCTTGAGCTTGACTTTATTTTGTTGATACCGACCGATTTCCAATCGTACACCAAATTTGGTGTTAACGGAATCGAAAATATTCCTTAAACGATGTTTGCGATGTGACGTTAGTGTAAGAATTCACCAATATCGGTGTTCGGTATCAATTACACCACTTTTAATGTATGGGTAAACTAGTTATGGTGTCGACTTGAAATAAAGTGTTGATTTGCACAAATTTTGGAGTTGCTTAACACCCAACTCGGAGAATTATTACACTTTTGTTTTTACAGTGTAGCTGTCCATGGAGGTAAGCACATTTATACATGATGAACAGGCAGTGTAACTGCATGCGATCGGTCATGCAAAATAAATCCAAGTAGTCGCCACATTGCCTCTGGCGCATTGACATACCGTTCGTCAATGTTGTTTGCTATCTCGTTGCGTTGGATTTCCATTAACTTCAAAACCATGTTGTCACAATTAAGTCCTTTAAAATATATTTGTATATAGGCATATTTTTTGCGCACGGAGAATTTCAGACTTCAATTTTGATCTGAGAGCCAACCAATCTGTTACCATTTTTCTTTCTCATTGTGTCACTTACACGCATGCAGTAGGGGGGTAATAACTCACGTTCATTGTAGCTTCAGTTTGAAATTGTTTCGGAAATATTTTCTTGCATTACCTTTTAATTATATGATTTTTCACATCCCATAGGTTTTGAATTTTTACCTCTCAGATACCAATAAGATCAACTATACGTACGCAAAAGTGACTACCAGCAACGGACTTAGTGCCCAGCTAAACCAGCGATAGCCAATTTATAAGTCCCCAATAATGGTCAAGGACATTCTTTACTCTATACTCCCCATTACAAGTAACAGCACCTTCAAGCATAGAATTTCAATTTCTGCAACCCTGTTGAAGTAGTAACGTTTCAGGATTTTAAGACTGGTTAGGGATTTAAAAAAGTACGACTATGATGCCTGGTTTTGCCATCTTTGTAGAAGTTAAACCCATAAACGCTCTCCATTTTAATTAACCTAAACAGCTGAATGCGATCTGACTCTCCTTTGCTCAAGGCTATACATATAAAGCATGCTAAGCATGCAATCATAATCTAAAAAATTAAAAGTGGACACCAAATAATTCCTTTTACATCTATTAAATAATGCAAAAAGCAAGGAAACACACACATATACACACACACACACAAAAAAAAAGATATACGAACCGATGCCAAGCGATATATTGTCATTTTGGCAATATCTATTTAAACGTGGCGATCGACAACTTGGTGATATATCGGTAATGTTTGGTAGACCAACACTCAGACCACGGCACTACGGCCCGAAATCTCACATTATTGACACCAGATGTGAAAGCCTTATTCTTACACCAAATTATAACATTACTTGAGTTTGCAATGAAATCAACCCTGATTTTCCCCCAGAATGTGGAAAAGACCCCTTTTTGCATATCCGAATGAAACCAAAATGAGAGGTGCATAACTAAACCCAACTAAAAGTCTACATACCTAATTTCAACATTCTATGGAATACTGTTTTTGAGTTATGCGAGATACATACGCACATACATGCCCACACATGTACAGACGTCACGAGACAACTCCTGATAATAAAATCGGGGATCGTCAAAATGGATATTTCGGACTTCCATACGTTTTCAGACACATTTGCACGTGAGCAAACTTGAAATTTAGGCCGAGTGAAAACTCTTTCACTAATACAATGTTTGCTTTTCTCTCTAAAAGGAAATACTTAGAAAGGCCACATTTACTAACCTCATAGTCCTTTCCAATAAACTTATACATGTCTTAAGTTAGAAGAACAAAACTGTTCATCATACTCCAAATGAGATCTTGTCAAACTTCTGCATAAGGGTAGAAGAATTTCCTAAGAATTTTTTGAAGTTGAACTATTGATAAAAACCAAAGTTATTTGTTCTTTGCTACTTGCTACACTGCTCTAAATTTAAATTCCTAATTGATAAAGATTCACAACAGTTTTTTATTTGCTGTATATATGAATAAAAAATGTAGGGGTGAGTGCTGTACATTGGGACACCGCTAATTTCTGAGAATCTATTTTTAATAGCAATGTTTTTGTAATCTCTAATAGTAACCTTCACCACTAAAAGACGCCATTGTAAAAATCAGCATCAAATGACTAAAATCGACGATTTGTGAGATTGAGAAAATTTCATGCTCAAAAGTTAATATTTTCTTCGTTTTTATTTCATTTTCTGTCTTTGTAAATTTAATCAACTGAATTTAGTTTTGTGATAAAAGAGAACTACTTTGAACATTTTGCTTACGAGAAATTAATGATAGTGCATTTAGATGGACCCTTATGTTGGGTTTTCTTAAACCTTGGTGGTGATTGTGCCTTGAGACAACCAAACATTTGGACCTTACCAGGAAACATCACGAGTTCAGTAATCATGAAAAAAGTTAAAAATGGTCGCATTCGAAAGAGTATCTTTAGAAAAAAAATTTGACCCAAATATTGTGTGCCCTCGTCCTTTTGTTTTTGAGATATGGGGGGTCAAAGTCTGTCGAAATCTTACGAAAATTCGCCAAATTTCAAGACTTGGCAAGAAATGGAAAATACCACGTGATTTCATCGCCTGCGTCTAGCAAGACTCTCATTTCCATTTCTGGTCATCTGCAAAGCGCGTAAACGATGTTTCGAACTAACCCTTTACTTGTGTGGGTAAAATTAAAAAGTAACTATGAAGCCTGTGAAATGGAAACTAGAGAGCTTTATCCAGAGGAGCTACAACTTTATAACGAAATTGAACGTAGGATTTAACTTTGTAATCGTGATAATAATGCATTTCAGAATTTAAGTGCATTTCAAGTGTGTTTTACTTAACTAATTTAAGTTTGTACTCCTGTAATGAAATGTGTTGTAAGTAATTAATAATTGTGTACGAGAATTAATATGAATAAGTAAAAAAAACATGCTTATTAAAGCTAATATATTGAAAATAAAATGGATAGTTTTTGATGTTGAAAGAACATGATCATGAATTGTAGTATCCCAGCTCTTATTTATTTTTTCAAAAGTTATTATCATTCATGAAGTTTTATTGTCTGACCACTGCTAGCGAAAATGTTTAATTTAAAATCGAAAAAAATAATAATTAAAAAAAAGAAAACAACGGATAGTAAATGTCAAAAATTTGCACAGCAAAACTAACGATGTCGGAAATTACTTCATAACAGATTCTTATCAAAAATTTTATAGTCGACGTTCATTACAACAACCCCTGTAGTTCGAAAAAGTCTGTCACTGCAACTGAAAGTCGCTATAACGTAAATGCACATCATATTGCATGTTATTTAGTCATTTTTAAAAATACTGAAGTCACTTTTACCAATTATGTTTCACGTTAAAAGGGAATTCAAATACGAGCAAAATAAAAATTAATACAGTTTTTTTTTTATTTGACTTGTTAGAGGGTTTACACATAACTTGAAAACGATACACATAACGAAAAACACACTGGAAATAACTGACAGAAATCGTTTTTTTTTTAATTTGAGAACATGGTTTGAAATCTTTAAAAATGTCGTTTTCTTCGTATTTAGATACTGTTAAAGACTTCAAATTTACGACTTTTCAAAAAAAAAAAAAATAAAAAAGATTTTAAAGTGTGTTTACCGTTTTACTACGGTTATCATATTTTTTTTTCAAAACAGTTTCATCATCGAAAAAACTCTTTCAGTGGAAATATTTCACCCGCAGAAGCATAAAAGTTTTAAACATCAGTTTTTTCACAGTCTTAAGAATAACAAAAAATTCCATTGTTTTTACAATAAAATAAAACAAATATTTCGGGCTGTGGCGTTTTCCCCTATACAGTTGCACGTTAATATCCCGGAACACAAGCCCCTAAAAATTTCAATGCCGCAGTCTGTACCACGACACCCCGCGCCATGGTAGTCACTCCGTGTAAAGAATTAATGCGATATTTCTCACGCGCTTTGGTGGTGACCAAATATGGAAGTGAAATGTCTTGTCAGATGCAGATGTTGAATTCGCGCCGTACCTTCCATTTCTGAACAAAACTCGCTAAATTTGGCGACTTTACTAAAAATTTCGGCAATTTTTAAGACATCATATTTCGATAACGTGGTCACGAGGGCACGTAGTTTCAGTGCCATAAACATGTTTTCCAATGCTCTTTCGAATGCCACCAATTTGGAATTTTTTTAAATTTCCTTGATCGTGATGTTTCCTGGTTAGGACACATTCCAAGGTACAACATATGCATGGTTCTTATTAATTATGATTTTTTACTTTCTTCTATATCTAATGTATAGAAGAAAGTATCGGATTCGTGAAAATTTTCGAATTTCGAATTTTGACGGATTCGAGCGTTTTGAGGTGTGCTGAGTCCATTTCGACTATTTTTGGAAAATGTCTGTCTGTGTGTCCGTGTGTGTGTGTGTGTCACGTCTGTGTGTGAACAGTTTTTTGTGGCCGCCCTACAGCAAAACTACTGCATAAAAATCGAACGAAATTTGGTACACATATGTGAACTTGTGCTCATTGGTTTTTGGCGCGAATTCCTCCAAGGGGGGTGGAGCAATGGGACGTTTTTTGAGTTACGCGTGCTTGCTATTCCTCAGGAAGTAGCTGGCGGAATCAAACAAAATTTGGTCCATATGTTGCCATTAACAGGAACAGGTGCTGATTCAATTTTGGTGTCAATAACTCAAACGGGGGTTGAGCTATAGAACGTTTTTTATCGTCAATTGTGACTTCTGTATTTCAAGAAATAATGAACGGAATGAAAGAAAAATTTATCGGCAAGTAGCCCTTAGTGGGTATAAGAGCTGATTTTATTTTGGTGTCAATAGCTAAAAAGGGGGTAGCGCAATCACCCGTTCTTTTTTTCCGTTGTGAGTGCCCTATCTCAAGAAGTAAGGATACGTTCTGGTTGAAATTTGGATTATATGTGAATCCATATGTAAACAGGCTTTGGTTCAATTTTGACGCCAATCGCTCCAAGAGGTTTAGATTTTTTTTTTCGCGAATAAAATAGCTTTATTACTGCAACAATAAGAAAGATAAATCGTAATAGATTGTCGTCTGCGTATTTCTCGTGATTTTAATTGTATGGAAATGATCGGAAATATTATCTCAATGATTTAAAATTTTTAACTGTTGCCATCTTATGTTTGTTAACAAATAAAATATTTGTAATTAATTCAAGCAAGGCTTTTAAAATAACTTTCAGTTTTCGCTCTTTGCTTTGCTTTTACAATAATTCAGACATTGGGATGGTCGTCAAGTTTTCCATGTGTAATTTTGCTTTTGTTGGGAGTATTGCTTCCTCGTCAAGCATGGGGAGGGATCAGAAAAAAAAAGAAAAATATAGAAGAAAGTTTCGTGATAGCCACAACATACTAGTTTAGATCATGGAGCAATGATCTGATCATTTGTAATCATTTAAATGCATTTAATGTTAGCTAAAAACTCAAAATTAATTATTCATAATTTATAATTGGTTATTCATGATTTAATTCACTACTATGATTTTTTTTCAGGTGCAAAATTGGTTTAAGTATATGACTGCTTCCTGCATCATGAAGACTTTCCCATAGCACAAGAGGATGTGTCCCTAAGTACAATAGAATGTTGTATCTTGGGACAGCTTGGAACTTTTATGACTGGATGGCTGGCAATATTAAAATTTCAAACAGTATGAAATTAAAACTATATCAAAATTGCATAGAAGTATGTTGGGCTGTTTTGATGTAACGTTTAGATTTAAAATTTGATTAAATAATTGACCTTAAAAAGTAAAATATGAAAAGTGTCCCAAGGGACAAAAATCATTCCAAACAAATTAAAAATACCTTACCTAATAATTCTCGGGAGTTTTAGTCTTTAAATAGTAACTGCATTCTCAAATTATATATATATATTGTTATTTATTTTCTTATATTATTATTATAAAATATTGATAGACTTAAAACTTTCTTTCATTATTTATGCATAAATGTGTACTATATGTAAAATTGTGTGTACTCAAAATCGTATTTACCTAGGATTTTTATTTACAATAATTTGTGAAATGTGATAATTTAATGTTTTAAAAACAAATATTTGCACCCCTAGTTTCTTGCGAACCGAAGCAAAAAAATGTTTTACACAGATTTATTTTCCCATTATTGGAAATTTTAATGTGAGTCATGGTTAACTCTTTAAATATCACCATTATTGGCCGAATTAAAACCAGATTTAAAAATTTAAAAAAAAAAAAGATCGCCAAATTTTTTGCCAAGTTGGCGACAAAACTTGGTTTCCAAATGTTTGGAGAGATATCGCCAAGTGTTTGACACATTATAACCATTTGAGTTAGCATTGAAATGATTTCCCCCCAAAAAAAGTGTAAACGACCCCCTTAGGAACATCCGAATGCATCCAAAAGGGAAGGTGCACAACTAGACCGTACTAGGAGTTTACGTACCAAATTTCAACTTTCTAGGATATACCGTTTTTGAGTTATGCGATATATATACGTACATACACACATACGCACATACATACATACATACATACGGACGTCGCGAGAAATCTCGTTGTAATTAACTCGGGAATAGTCAAAATGGATATTTCGGTTGTCTGTACCAGTGGTCGTGTCGGAAAAAAAACCAACCTTCATTCGGGGGAGAGAATAATGGAAATTAAGGCCGATTTTTGAGTGAAAAACTTTTTGCAAGTACAATACTTCCTTTTTTGGTAAAAGGAAGTAAAAAAGGGCAAGATCATGTTTTTCAAAACAGGCCACTTGAAGAAAAATTATTTTAACTCTTAAAAAATAAATAAAAAGCATGGGAAACTAATTTAAAATTTTTATTCAATATTATCTTAGATATTTTATGAGCAACAAAAATCATTTATTTAATTTTTTATTTGCAGAAGTTACAAATGTAGCAAACCGTTTTTTTCCATTCCGCACATTCGGATATCTAGACTTGCAGGAGAGAATCCACACTTCTCCTGTAATGTCTTCTGAAAAGAATCTGTCGTAAAATATGTATACTACATTGCTATCATCAGATTAATCAAAAACAAGAACCAGCAACTCGTCATCCTTGTCGTTGTCATCAGTAGGAAGATCAGTGTGGTCTCCTTTCGAGTCCGACTACTGTCGTTGGGATTTCCTCTTTAATTTGTTGGCTTGACTTGAAAATTTTGTTTTTATTTTTTTCTTTCGCCGGCAACTGATTCCCTGCTCACGATTTTCCGACTTTTGTTCAATGCACGCTCCTCACTTTTCACCAGTTCGTCTTTGCAAGGTGATCCATTGATGTTGCAAGTATTGGCTCTCGCGGCCACGACTGTTCTTTTTCTTTGAAATAGTAGGGATTGGATATATTTCGTATGGAGAGTCGTGTTTGGATATTGTTTGCAAAAAGGGGATAGTCCCACCTCTTTTGCAGCAAAATTTCAGCAAATTATTCACTAACGCACAGTTGCAACTTAATAACAGTTTTGATAGTCGAACACAAATCGAAATTCAGCTACTGAATTTGGAAAGAAATTTTGAGTTCTAAATTCGAGGTTCTTTCCCTTTTTTCTAGTTCCAGAGTGGCCCTCCCCCCTCCACAGTGCCTTACCTCGAGTTAATTTAAGTCATTATATTGAGTCAAAACTTTTAAGTATCTAAAACAACGTGGTCTAAAAATGGGTGGCCAATGGTGGTCCAAAAACGGGCTAGCCCGTTTTTGGATCACCATCGGTAGCCCGTTTTTAGACCACGCAGTACTTACAGTTTATGGTATGCTAAACCATTACTAAGCAAGCAAACAATTCAAAATCAAGTACACTGAAAGAAAGCCCGTATAATCTACTTTGTTTTAAGATAAAAACCACTTACTTCACTGTTTAAATTAGAAAGATATAAATTAACTTGTACAAGCTTCGAAAAGTTTTGAGTTCTTCAAAAACGAGTGTTTCTTATAAAACAGTTCCTGACAAAGCACATGATTTAGCTTTCAGGTCATTTGCTCACTATGCTTTTGCCTCTTCCTGTTGATTAATTTGGTACCATTTTTGCGACTGCCCACAACCCCTTTCCCTCATTTTCAGAGGGTGGCTCGTATTTAGACCATGGCCCGTATTTATACCACTTCCTCTATGTGTGTTTATTGTATACATAATGTTAATATGTTTTTTATAATTACTATTTTACTTTACATTTTTATTATACACTCCTGTTTGTGAAAATTGTAACACCATGAAGGAAGCATCATAGTTGAATGAAAGTTAATACACAGTTGAGCGGTAATGGTACAAATCAATAATTTCATTTTCAAACCAAACAAACAATAGAAAGAGATAGAAATTAGTATTTTGTGTGGCCACCAGGCACCGCAATAAGAGCTGCTACAAGAGTCAGCAGGGAGTGAAACAAAGTGCCGTCCACTGTGGCGTTCGATAATGCCCTCCGGAATGTGCCGTTCACCGGCATAGCACCTGACACAAATTCGGCCATCATGGTGCCACAAATTGAAGCGGGATTCGTCAGAAAAGACGACTTGCTGACAATCAGCACGCCAGCTCCTATGCACATTGTCACATTGTAGCCGCAGGCGGCGATGGTTTTGCGTTAGAGGAATCCTGTATAAAGGAATCCTTAGGCGCAGCCCACGCTGCAGCAGACGTCTCCGAATTGATGAAGCACATAATGAAACACTTGGAGCTGTTGACCACTGTGCTGCCGATTGTCTAGAAGAAGCTGTGCGGTCCGTCAGCGCCATACGCACCAGGTGTCTGTCATCGCGAGCTGACGTCACATTTCGGGGTCCACTCCCGGATTTCCGAGCTGTTCGACCCTCGTCCGTCCACTGCTTTCAAACATGCATGATTGTGCTGCTATTACGCTGAGCACGAACGGCTACTGCACGATAAGACAATCCAGCTTTACGAAAGCCGACGACTCTGCCCCGTTCAAACTCCAAAATTTGCTCAAATTTCGCTTTCTTTCGTCGAAGAGGCATAGTAAAGACTGAGTTAACGTTTACTCTAGCATATAACCACCGATAATCATACACGCCTCGCTACAGCCGTCTATTTATATTCGATTCGATCCGCCGTTCAGAATGCGCTGCTCAGCATACGCATGCGCTACCGGTCTGCAATTCTAATCATTTGCATATCATGCCCTCCTTTTCATTTTCTGCTATTTTCAGCTCACTTGCGTAAGTCTTTCGTGGTTTGCAAGTTTTACAAACAGGAGTGTATTTAATTAAGTTACTTAAGTATTATCTGCTTTACTCATTTTTTCCTACTAGCATTATTAACTTTTTGTTACGTTATCTTACAAAATTATATATCTCAGAATTTAATCTTCACTAATCTGTGCAGTGCACAGTGATAATACATCTTCCTTTATTTTGACTAACTTTTACTTTTTAATTAGCCATCTAGATTAAAACTGTTACATTACTAACAATTTTATGAATATAAAATGAAAAAATAAAATTACATTTTTATATTATATTAATAAAATGTCAACATTTAATATAACTATAGTGTATTACTTTTTTGTTTATTTTTGACAATAAATAAAAGCAAATTCATATATTTATTACGTACAATTTTTATGTTGCTTAAATAGTAGTTTGAAAAATTAATATCGATATTTTCAAAATAAATTTCAGATATATATCAATTGATACATATCGGCGAAAATTGCACCTGAAAACAACTCTTTGTTTTTTCCCAATTAGCCAATTTCTAAACCATTTTTTTTTAATTGTTTCTCCGATTTGCAGATAAGTTAGTTTACTTAGCAACACAACCTTCGGTAATTTATCAGAAGTTTTGAAAATCAATGTAACAATCGTCTTCACAATTTTTGTTACTTAGCCATGGTAACCTAGATACATAATTGCAAATAACTAGTTACACAGGATCCACTTATTCTAAAACCATACTGCAAGCTCGGCAGCAGACCACTATTCTTTAGAAAGTTCATTATCTTTAGTTTTAACAGAGTTTCAAAGATTGTACGAACTGCTGCAGTGAGACTCACGGGTCTATAGTAACTAGCCTTTCTTTCTAAATCTTTCTCAAAGTGTGGCGTGATCTTGCTTGCCACCAGTCATTTGGCGTCGTTCCCCAGATAATAGCTTATGCTTAAGGAGGGAAACCAGTTTAGGAGGCCGAAATTTTAGTGGTTTCCATGATTTTTTTTAGCAGGAAAGAAAAAATCACAATTATTCTAAACGTAGAGGATAATTTATACATTTTTTGAAGTACACCTTGTGATTGTTTCAAGTCATTTCCGTCATTTCCATCAGAAATAGTCGAATTAGAAGCTGATGGATGTGGGCAATCGCCATCAGAACTTGTTGCTGGTGGACAAAACCGAAGCCACAATTTTTATTTACAATCATTACAATTTTCTTTCTCGTAAACAACATATTACCTACGAATATAAACATACTTGTGATCAAAAAAAATTGAAAATTACATTATTTATGAATTGTTTAGTCACAAAGTAATGTATTTCAACCGTTTTTTCCTCATTTCTTGCATTTAAAGATATTTTTTATTAATAATATCATTTCAGAGTTAGGTTCATAATTCGTGTGATTGAATAAAAAACATTCATATAAATTTTTTTGAGAAAGATTAGTCAAAAAATCTATGACCTAGAATGCCCACCAGTTTAAAAAAAGTTGTTTCGAGAAAAACGCGTTTGAAAAAAAACTGCTCTTTTCGAAACGAAAAACGTTTTCGAATCTCCAGTCACTCAAGTGCTTATAAAATCAGAACTAATCAGAATTTTTCACCGAGATTTTGGTGACGTATTATTAAGTAGTTTAACTTACATTTTATGGCACAAAAAAGTTGCCTTTTTTAACCTGTTTAACCCTAGCGTCAATGACCGAAAACCCGGTTCCCATTTTGCGAGTTTTATCATAATATATCTTTCTAACTAGTTCTTGTTAAAATTGCTTTTAATCCTTGTTCAACATGAATCCGAAATACAGAAAGTTGTAACCGTGTTTCAGGAAAAATTTTGGGGGAGTTTTTTAGCACTTAAAAATTTATACCTTTATTCAATAACCAGTTACCTAGGTACCCATTACACTGCACATCAAAAAATACCCCTTCAAAATGCTTCTGACACCATTTTTGATGATCTTCATGTAAAATGAGCCCTTGAATTAAAATATGACCATTGTTTTCCCCCATCACTCCCCTTCCCCCTCTTTGATATCGCGCCCCCTAATTTTATTCATAGTTTTCGGCAATTACACAGCAAATATTTATATTTGATAGGGAAAACAGCATTGTATTCACCATTAATATTCTTCCGAAGGGTTAAGGAAGTGTATAGTTCGAAAGCATGAACATTTGCAGCTGGTTGGCACACTCAACACTGCAAAAAAAAAAGCTGTTGTTTTTACAGTAAAATACTGGCAGCTCGCATTCCAAAGAAAAACTGCAAAAATTACAATTCTAAACTGTAAAATTTGCAGTAATATACTGTTTTATAACAGACTTTTACTGTGAAATTTACAGCGATAAACTGTAAAATTAGCAGTAATATACTGCTTTTTAATAGAACTGCCCTGTAAAACTTACAGTATCTAACTGTAAAATTAGCAGTAATATACTGTCTTTTAATGGAATTGCCCTGTTAAATTAACAATGATTGACTGCAAAATTAGCAGTAAAATACTGTTTTTTAATGGAACTGCCCTGTAAAGCTAACAGTATCTAACTGTAAAATTAGCAGTAATATACTGTTTTAGGAATGACTTAACCTGTAAATTTAACAGAGATAATATGTAAAATTAACAGTAATATACTGTTTTTTAACGGAATTGCCCAGCAAAATTAACAGTATGAAACTGTAAAGTTAGCAGTATTATGCTGCGGAATCAGCTAAATTGCGCCATAAAAGCAGCAGTAGTATACGGTTTAAAAAATGATTTGTACAGTAAAATTAACAGCAGTAAACCATAAAATAAATAGTTATCAATTTTTATGCAAAAGGGTTTTTTCACCCTATCATTGTTTCTTTTCATAGTCGAAATCACTGCTTTTACAGCTGAAGAACAATTTAGAAAAGTAAAGCAATTGATTTTGTATGTAAGTTGTAGAAATCAGCCTACATACGAAATCGGTTCCTTTTCTCAAGTTTTTCAACAAAAAAAAAATGTTTTAGGCTATGAAAAGCGACAAGTAAAGAAATATAAAAGCCTTTTACATAAAAATAATTAACTGCTGTTAAATATATGTTTTATTGATATTTTCCTTGCACACAAAACAAATACCTGTTAAAGAAGAAAAAGTGGCGCATTTTCATTTATACAAAAAACTTTTAGCTCTATTGCAAACTTAAAAATTTACAAATAGAAGGAAATTGCAAAATATGGTCTGAAGCTTTATTTTCAGAACAGTTATAGCGTTTTCATAAAACAAACCTTTTTGATCCATGAAGGTATCAAAAATTAGAAAGTTTTTTATACATAACTGAAAATACTACATCGTATCTTCACTAAAAGTACTTTTTTCACTTCCAGCATTATTGAGTTGCTGAAATGTGCAGCATAACGTGGGAAATGTTTTGCTGTATGCAATCCATTAAACTTTTAAGCTTATTTTAACTTTATACATGCAATTCAGTGCATTTATTTTTCTGGTAAAACAGAATATTTTTATGGTTTTCTTTTTTTTTTATGTTATAAGTTGCATATGGACCTACTTTATTTCAGAAATACTAGTAACAAATCAACTTCTTTTCACACCATATGTGCAGTATTTAGACTGCACATAATGGTTTTTATTGTAAACTGATTATTATAGATTAGATAATACTTTATCCTATTAGCCTTTTAAAATTTTCATAGATGAAAACAAATATATGACGGTTCAAAATTCCAAAGCAGAACAAAACAGAAACAATTTTTCACTTAGTATAATAAAATCTGTCAGGTTTATCACTACTAGTATTAAGTTAAAAATTGGTTTTACTACTCCAAAAATTATATAACTTTATATTCTGTTATAATGTTTTCATGAGAAAAAACGAAACATTCACACCAATAAAAATTGCCAAATTATTTTATTTCGTATACATCACCTTTGAATATCGATTAGTAGTTTTTACAGTGAAATTGCGGAAATTCATTTAAAATCGAATGCTAATTTTTTCAAGGTCAGCGTTTTTACATCACAAACTTGCTTCTTCTTTGTGACACCTTAGCCGACTTCGGTGCCATCATTAGAACTTATATTATGAAAGCATCTGTCAAAATAAAAAAATGTTAGAATCTCATAAAACTTGTGGACATCAAAAAACATACATGGAAAAATCAAATTACGTAGGTATAAAAATACGCCCTAAAATGATTAAAATTATGACTCTGAATGATCTGAAATTGCCTTGGGAGTTGCTTTTATTTTGAAACCTCTCAACATATACTTAAATTGTAATTAAACCTTTTATTTCAGGAACCAGTTAAGCGCTTATGCTGTTTTAAGGAGAAAAAAATTTTTTGGCAGCAATTTGCAAGCTAAGCATTTGTAACGGTGGTTATTAATGTCTAATTAAAGTAGACTTAATCTGGATACTTTACATAAGAACTCAAAAAAGAAAGAAAATAATATCTTACATTTTTTTCTTCCATACAAAGAAACGCACTTGTACTGGTTTCTGAAGTACAATTTGAAGAAAAATCCTTTTAATTTTCGGCATTTTTGAAGGATTTTTAATTACATATGAGACTGTTGATTAAGAATAATGTTTATTTATTTATTTATTTTTTTTTGATCGGCTAACTGAAGTGATCGGGAGAGTAACTCCTTCTGTAAGTGAAGAATTAAAAAAAAAAAAAAGCAGCGGAAAGTTTTCCGAAATGGGACTAACATCTTGGTCTAAAGAAAAAATTAAAATGCTTTAAGGACGATACAACTTGAAACTAGTCTCTTCTTATAATAGGCTCCAGATTATCGAATTGCAATATGTTTACTTCAAAACGAAAATAAGGATAAGGTAGAGAAATATTTTTTTAGAAAATGGAGCAAGGTCGAAGTTTAGGACAACCAATTGGGAAATATTGGGGTATTCATTCAAAACAATGAATACTGTATTTAGCCTCTTTTAGTCCCCCCCCCCCCAAGTTGCTACAGTAGCATTGAAAACCGTAGATGTTTTTACTTTCTTTTTTTTTTTTTTTTTTTTGTAACCCATATTCCGTTCCAACACTTGTTAACAGCTCGAGGTATGTTCAACTGATACCAGCTTCATTTTCTTTTTCTTTGACAGCTGCCCATTATTAGAAATCTGAATATTAAACAAAGTGTGACGTAAAATAATTATTTAGAACTCTGACTGTACTTAATATGAAATATTTTACTTATTTTTTTAAAATATTTTTTTCCTGCATTTTAATCCATAATTGTGTTATTATATTGTTAAAATTTAATTTTTTGGAGATTTTTCCTTAAGTTCAAAGGAATTACTTTGAAGAGTCATTTGAGTTGAAATAAAATAATATCGTAAGAACATTCTATCTTATATATGTCTTAATATTTAAGCATAATTTATGATGTTTCATGTATATTCTATGTCTTTCAAAATGGGGAAGCCCCCCGCCCCGACCCCCGTTTTGAACAACTATCGATGTCCCCATTTAGGCCACCAGCGGCTTTTTTTTTTAAGTGGCACTTTTTTTGCGAGGATTTAGGCAATTTATCTTTAAGTTTTTCGGAATGTACCTGAAATCTGGAAGAAACAATTCTATATTCCCAAAATCAAAATGGCTTAATTAAAGTAAATTCAGCAAAAAATGAAAATTCGGTCAGAAAAGTTTAAAGTTTTCAACAAAATAATAAATCGTCAAACATGTCAAAATAGAGTAAATCTGGTAGGGCCAGTTCTAATGATTAAGGAATTGCAAGTCCACATTTGGCCCACCGTCCTTGTTATAAACAATGCTATCCTTCTTGAAAATGCTTTGCCGGAAGACCGCACCACTTTTAACTGTAGATTTAAACATGTTCACATTTGCAAGTCTGAATATGCGAAGAAAGTTTCATACGCTGTAATACATCGTACTTTTAACATTCTGTTTTGGTTCCTTCGATTTTAATAACATGTAAAAACAAAGAATCAGTGTTCCAAAATTTACTGGAAAATTAAAAAAAAATAATAATGAAAGAAATTTACGTCTAATTTAGCTCTAGCAACAGAAATTTCTATATTCCGGTGATTCTAGAAGTGATAATATTCAATTACCCGTAAAATATAATATTGAATTACAAATTTAAAAAATTCAGAATTAAATAAATTGTATGACCGATCACATTTTAATCAAAACAAAATAAAATTGAGTTTAACTTCTTCCAAAAGATAGTTCTTGATTGTAACATAGAACCTGACAACGGGCCACAAAAATCAGCTTCAGGTGTCCAATATGGCACGCAGACCGTCGAATAGGCTTACGTGGCTAAGAACGCTTTAAAACTCAAAAGCATTGGTAATTACAAATTACATCCGAAAACACAAAAATATAAATGAAAAGAGATACTTATAAACTTCCGTTGCCGGCATTCATGTCACAAAGTGAATTATCGCACATCGTTCAGACTAGAGGCTTATTTGAAATTCCAAGCGGAGCACAACCGCGAACTGTTATCTTGATAAAATGAGACAACCATTATTCCATTCAGTTCTGGTCACAAGTTACGTAGTTCTTTACATTTGCATACCACTAAAAATAAAGAAATGATATTGCATTAGTGAATAAATTTAAATGAAGTAAATTCAGGCGGCTAGAATGAAATTTATAGTTTAAATTTTTCCGAAATACCTAACCGCAACCATATCACCAGGCACAAATTCAAAATGAAATCAACTACAATTGTTTTTCCTTCGTGCGCTGGAGGGACAGTAACAAAATATTCGCTAGCAAATTTCCCCCTTCTTGGAACGCCAGCACACCGAAAAAAGGAAATACATTAAGACATGAATAAAAAATTAAAAAATATTATAGTCAATCCGTTTGTGTGCACAAATTATAGCTTAAACATAATGGAATAATTGAGACATTTAAAAAAAAAAGCACTCTAGAAAAATATGTCATTGCAATTCAAGCTTTACGTAAATTTTCCCTACAGAAAGGTTTTGTGAAACAATCAGCTAAATTATTTTTAGTTTCTCAACAAAATTTATTCCAAATTCATTTTCATCAATCAAATTCCGTAGGAAATGGTACCCCCACATCAATCTGCTTAGTTCTGAATTTTTTTTTTTTAAAACTAGAAAAATTGATCGCAACTAGATTAATAGTACTCTATACTGTGACAATCAGTCTAAAATACTGAATTCTTTTCGTGGCATTTAAAATTCTTTTTATTCTCATAACTTCCTTAGATTGTTCACTAACTGAAATATACTCTGCTTCTATCGTTGAGAGTGCTACGTATTTTTGTTTGAATGTACACCATATTATTCGTACCCTATCCAAAAACATTACAAGCGCCCCCCCCCCCCCCCGGCATTATATTCCAGTCGTCTTGATTTGAGGCGTAATCTGTATCAGAATAAAAATGATTTATTCAGTTTACAGACAAAATTTAGATTTCAGGGACCGACAAACCCTTCAGGTTGTCTCACAAATCTCTTCTTTTAAATCCGCATATAGATACGTATTGCAGACATCTGCTCGGAAATGGACCCAATGTAACTTATACACAAAAATTGAAAAGAAAGCCTCAACCAAAGGAAAGGAAATTACTGAAGAGAACACAAAAGTATCCCCCCCCCCTCCAATAGCTGGTTGTTACCTAAAATTACCAGTCTGGCCTTGAAGCGAATTATTTCGTTCTGCTCATCTGTTCTGTTGCGTTTTGCCAATTTTCCCTTTCTGGCATTCTCAAACTTTGTTTCAAATTCGAAGGAATTACATCTTCTGAAATGTTAGTTTCTAGTTTACTTGAATTATCCCCCCTATCTTCATCAGAATCTGATACTTTTCTTGAATTATCATCAGAAATGAAATCAAAATATTTTGGGTCATATTCAATGTTATTTTCAGAACAATTAACCTCGGTTTCACGATTCGGACTTTAGAATCGTCGTGTCAATATATGCTTTGCCTTGGTATTTCTTCAACCAATTTAATTCTCACAACATGCTATTTCATGATTTTCAGGATATTCTTCTTCTACTTCAGATTTACTCAGAAGTGAAATAAAACGGTATACCTCTGTTTCCCGTTCCTATTTTTTTCCCGCCCAGAATTTATTTTCATCGAATTTAACATTCAGCATTTCTGTCACTTCACTATTTTCGGGATCCCAAATTCTATAACCTTTCATGTAAAACGCATATCCTACCATGACTCCCTGTTTAGCTTTCATATCCAATTTGCTTATTTTCTGTTTTAGAAGTGCAATATACGAAATACAGCCAAAAAACACGGGAGTGTTTAATAGATGGCTTTCTTCCCTCAAATAGTTTAAAAAAGGTTTTGGTTCTTCCTTTTAAAACCGCTCTAGTCCGTAAGTAGTGGAAGCACATAGCTGATTCGGCTCAAAACTGCTGAGGCAAACCCGATTCATTTAAAAGTGTTCTAATTCCATTCATTAATGTTTAGTTATAATGTTCTATGACGCTACTTTGTTAAATGGAGGATTTGTTGGTTTTTTCGATTCTTATGCTTTGGTCGCTAATTTAAATTTCAAACCGGGTGTTCAGAAGTTTCTTTTTGAAATCGAATTTTTCCCGTAATTTTCTCTGTTCTCTTTTGAAACCTGACAAAGTATTCGAAAACCTCACTTTTTTGCAAAATCGTCTATTATTGTGAAAATAATCCCCCCCCTAAAGAACTCAATTGCTAAGGAACCCATCGCATTTAAATGCAAAAGATTTTACCCGGCTTTGGCTTGAATCTCCGTTACAGGTTTAAACGAAATTCTGCAATTTTTCTTTTTACGGGGATAACAATCTGACATATTTTTACTTTTTATATGCAGTGAAAGACAGTGAAGTACAGAATCACATTTTTCAGTATTTTTAATATAGTTTTTGTCTTCATCATAAACGCATTGATACCAAACTTTAAGACTCAAAGGGTTCCTAAAGTTAAAACATAAGGAAACTGACGATTTCAAGGTTAAAAGAGTTTCAAATTCTACTGTAGTTCTAGGTATCTACTTTTCTAAATGAGCATGTCCTTCAAGGCGAAGAAAATATGACAAATCTCAATTTGTCGAACGGAACTTACATATTTGCCGATTAATAAAATACTGGTGCATGCACAAATTAAGTACGCACAATTAAGTACAATATCTAATGAAATTTGGACATTCGAGAATTCAAAAATTTGAATCGTTACAATTATGTCCCCAAATTTTCCGAATCGGCAGACAAAGTGTTCCCAATATGGCAGTTTTGGGGAGGTCATAGTGACTTCCCGTGACCTCCCATCGAGTGCCATTGAATATGGTTTCTAAAATTATTTTTAAGTTCACAAGTTTCAATGCTATTAGTGCATTTTTCCAGAAGTAAAACTTTAATTTCTTACTGACCCAAATATAAAACTTTTAAAACACAAGGGTTTCGTGTTTGTATCTAAAGATACTTATTTTTATTTATTTTTTTATTTTTTGGAGTGCTTCATTGATGATTTTTTTTAATTATAATTATTTTAGTTTTGTTAGATAAGTATGAAAGCTGGCTCCAGAGTTCAGAGAATTTTGAGTCTTTCAGAGTGGCAAATTCTTCAACAAAAATATCATTAAACTTGATACTGTTTGCATGTCTCTCGGTCACGTTGTTATTTTATTTATTTACATTGCTATAACGTAAAGTTTATCAATAAAATGGTTAAATGCAAACTGTTAAAGAATTTAAAACTGAACATAAGAAAGAAAAAAAAACAGAAGGAAGAAGTCAATCGCGATTCGCTAAAAATTTACTAGAAGACATAAGAATTTAAATTTTAAGTACTCACATGCTATATAACACAAAATATTATCGTAAACAAAATCTAATGTTCTAATAACTTTAAAAACGATAAAGAAAGGAACTGATTTATTTTTAAATCAAATTTGAGTTTCAGAAAATGTTTAAAAACTATCATACGGGCAGTAAAATATTCAGAATCACAACAACTACTCGGATTTTTGCTATAAAGCAATCGCTACAACTTAGCAACTAAAAGAAATTGCAAAGTCAACGTCAACGAATATTGGAATACGAATTATGATTTCAAAATAAATACTGTTATTTTACATACATTATCGATGATAAAAAAAACCTACATTTTGAGAAAAGGGAATGAATAATATTACTAGCACTTACCTTTAACTTGGATTACAGCTGAGCAGTCCTGTCTCAGCACACCCGAAAAATAACTAACATGGCTGTCGATACTTTGAATTCATTAGTTTCTCTTCCCGTATGAAAAGAAACACCTTTTGCGCATCGTTTTGCGCAATCTAAAACAGTTTTACAGTTTTTTTCTGTTATTTAGAAGAGCAGTATTAAACTGTAGGAAAAAGTAGTATATTACTGTAAAAACAACAATTATTTTTTGCAGTGTATATTTACAAGATGTCTGAAAAAGAAAATTTATTCGAAGGATTTTTTAAGTACACTGAAAGAAACTTCACGGTTTCTGCTTATAAATAAATTTCTGCTTTGTTTGTAAGTTAATTTGTGTAATGAACATATTCTAATGAAACTACCTGAAAGAACTAATTTATAGTTGTAACATATTTAGCATTTCAGCTGTGTGCTTTTTCAGTGAGTTTAATGAATTCTGATCCAGTGAAACTTTATTGGAGAATTGGAATGACTATGCGACGTTTGTACTGTCTTTGGATATACTAGAACGACTGCGCGCTAGAGCAATATAATTATATTTGTCTCAATATCAGAATGCTCTAGAAGAAACTGCTTAAAATCATATAACAAACGACTCCTCAATAAAGAGTTGCTCCCTAGGTTTGGACTTGAGGGCATAGAAAAAAAAAAGCATCTAGAGAAGCAGATTGAAGCATTTTCCGAACCACCATCCAAAAAAGTTAATTTCAACAGATCGTGATCGTTGATGGAGAAAATATGGATCTACTTGTTTTTTTGTTTTTTTTGTCTCAAACAATCAAAATATTTTCATAAACGTGCCGAAGTAAAGTTAATGTGTTTTCAGCTTTATGTATAAATTTTTTCAACTGAAGAAAAATGGAATAGCTCTTATAGATTCGTACTCTTTCTTCACGCAGTTAGTGGATGTGATACAACATCTTCCCCTGCCTGGCTAAGAAAAACAAAACTGTGTGGAGTTTTTCAAACGAACCGGTGTTGGGTTGACCAGACCGGAATAGATTTTCTTCCTGAAGTGAGTCACGAAGCTTTAGCCGAAGCTGTTGAGATGAAACTAGTCGCTCTGTATGGAAATGAGGCATACACCGATATCCTGCGAACAGTATTCAGTTCCACCTGTTCGTCAAAGCAGCGTGTAATGCAAATGTAAACCGTCTTTGTTAGTCATCAACCAAAAGAGTAGCTTCTTTTCATTCGTATCGCAGGTACGGAAAAGTGTACAAATGGTTGGCAGAGGAGAAGGATGCCTCGGAGTGGAGTTGGTCGAGGACCAATATAAATGTTAAGATTGGTTCGTCACCAATCACAGAAATAAACGAACCAGCCACACTCGTCTTTTTTAGATGTCTCTCATGTTAGTGCAAGAAGGCATAGATGGGATTATGGTTGATGCAGAGCTAATTTTAGCAGCTCAGCTTGGTGCAATCTGCCATTTATAAAGAATATTTAAGATCTTTGTATTCTAATCGAAAAAAAGGAAAAAACAAGTATAATGAAATTGACAAAAAATCGACATATTACTACGTTCGTTTTTTCAGTTCGTTAGTACGATCTTACACATCAAGGATACCATGAAAACCAAGACATTAAGTGATGTTAATTTTTTACATACAATCAATATATATGCTTTTCCATTTCTCTCAATTAATTAGAACATGAGATATAAGCGATTCTAATTGAGCCAATTTTCAAGGCTTTTCTTTCGAGAAAATGCTTTAACACTAGGGCCATTTTCAACTATAACACTAGGTCCATTTTCCAGACAATTTTCAATTACTTTTTTTAAAAACTTATAGGGAAAAGTTGTCATTCCTTATGAATGTTTTACTATTATTACCTTAGGTTAAATTCATTGTGCGTGTGTTAATTGATTTTCTTTTTAATTTGAAAGTCACTTGCCGAATTCGGCGATGAATTATAGAGTTGCGGAACTATTTTACATTTGAAAGCTACTTTTAATGTATCTTTTGTTTATTTGGCAAAATATAAAATTGTAAAGGATTTTATTTTGGTTTTCAGAAGGCGTTTACGCACTTTAGTTAAAGAATATTAATATTGATTATTTGACATCAGAAGGGGGGGGGGGGATTTTTTAGGGGTTTTTCCCCCGTTTTCTCAAAGGATAGCTTTTCGATAGATAATTTTTTTTCACGGGGAGTACGGGATTTTTCTTTTGTCAGGATGTACCATGTTTTTTAACTACGTTGTTTTTTCTGCTGGGGAATTTTCGTTCAAACGTTTTTGTTAGAAATATTGTATCTCTTATTGGTCGGATTCCGCTTCACTCACTAATTGGGTGAGTTACTGCAGCGCTGTCACTTGGTGAGTTTGGCGATAAATAATAGATTAGCGGGATTATTTACATTTGAAAGCTACTGAATGTGATTTTCAATTCTGTTTTGTTTGTTTGGAGAAACATTTATTATTGCCAAAGAAAAAATATCCGCTTCACTCGAAAAAGGGCTGGGTTCTGGTAGCGTGGACGCTTTGCGCGTTAGGCGCTGAGCGCGTAAGGCAACCGTTAATGTAGTTCATTGTTTTGGCGATTTGTTTTGAAGGAAAAGAAACTTTTGATTTGTTTCTAACCGAGTGAAATAAACGACACTTTCTCTTTTTTCTGACGAATATTTTCGAATGTCCCACGGGATTTTTTCTTTCGTTAGACGGATGGGATAGCCAATTATTCGGAGTTCGCTTCGCATGCTAACAACTGGGTTACAGTAGCGTGGTTGCTGCGCGAGTTTGGCGATAAACATTAGAGTTGCTGAATTATTTCACATTTGAAATACACTATTTGATGTTTTTTTTTATTTATTTATTTTGCAAAATGTTTTAAATTGCAGAAGGGTGTTTACGAAATTTAGAGTTACAGTTGCTTTAAAAACTCACTCGCTGAAGAGTTTTAAAGCAACTGTAACTCTAAATTAATGTTTTGGTGAACAGTTTTTAATTCCAAAAAACATTAACCAAGTTTTTTTCAAAGGTGTGTACCCATTTTAGTTAAAGAAAAACGATCATTTCGCATCAGAGAGGGAGGGGAGTCAATTTATTTTATTCAACGGACATTTCCTTTAACTTTTTTGCACGGGCATCGCATTGCGGGTACTGCTAAATCATTAATAAAACTAACATGTAAATTCAGTTTCCCCCTTTTGAAATCATTCTGTTTTCTTTCTTTTCTTCAGATCCCTCTTATTCTCATGGAAAGTGTTTTGTCTTGAAAGTCTTTTGTTCAAAAATATGAACTATTCAAAATCAAACTTTCAATTCGAAAAATGAAATACGGCTAAAAATTCATTAATTGAAAGGTACAGATACGTAGGGGAAGAAATGCTTGCGTTACCTGCATAAGGCTGTCAACTATTGGCATATTTTATGTTTTTTCATAACCGGACTATTTCGCCAACACACATAACTTATATAAACACACAATATAGGCTTATTACAGCGTTCTTTGCCTCTTTTTTTAGAATAGGATCTTCCATATTATCTTGAAAAGTGTTTTGTATCATTTCTTAAAAAAACTCGAACTTGCCGATTTCGTCTGTTTTGCGATTGTAAAAGAACTATTGAATCTACAGACTTCGTTTTTGGCTTCAAGGAAAGGCAATTAAATGTACTGTCACATCAAAACCTTTTCAGTTTTTTTCTTGTAGAGTAGGAATTTCTGACGAGATTTGGCCTGAAAAGTGTTTGAAGCATAATTGTTTTATTTTTCGCCAAAAGTTGTCAGTTTTTGAAGTACGACATCTCCTAAACTATTGGTTGAACAAAGCACCACATGAAATTAAATTGTTCAAATTTAATGTGCTTTGAAACGGGTGTTCACATGTAGTATAAAAAGTTGCAAATTTAGCAGTTAAAAAGAAAAAACTAAAAAGAAGTCCGAAATCTTCGCAGTTTTTCGCAATTTATGCAGCGAGCACAGGTTTTTGAATACCGCAAAATTGGATTCATACATTTACACTACACTAACGGACCCAAACAACATATTAAAATATCAGAATTATATCGCACATTGCGATTTTAATGTCTAATATGACTGGACTATTTATAAGAAACAAAAGAAGAATAAAACTTGGTGGAATATCAAATCATTAGGTGTTGAAATGAGATTCAAGATTTTGCTGCAATGGAACAACACTATAAATTAGATGCATTTTATCATTTACATTAAAATAAAGTAACAATGGAACTTTTGAAAAAAAATCCGTTTGCCTTTAAGAAAGTAAAAGATCATTAAAAACCCTCACTCTTTCAAATGCCTCTAAAATCTGTTAAACGAAAAAGTGGAAGTTCTCCTTTTCAGTGAACGCTATGCTCGGCAGTACTAATAAACTGTAGAAAAATAAAAATTTTGATATCGACATTTTTGAGAAAAATCAAAAAATGATTTGATTTTATTTTTTCAAAGACAAAAAAAAAAAAAAATAAATAAATAAAATAAAATAAAGCACATACTTCAAAATGTTGCATATGTTTTTAAGCAAGAAAAAATATCCTTTTAAATAAAACAAATCGCAACAAAATTTGTTCTACCGTTCCCGAGATAATAAACATCAAAAATTTTGACGAAAATCCGAAGTGAGATATCATGGCAGGACCGCCATTTCTGGTGGCCTGTATCTCGGCGCAAGATTTTTTTGGGGGACAAGACAAAAAAAGAAAAAAAAACTTCTTATTTTTATTTATTTTAACATATAATAAATTCAAAAAAATCCGAGACCATCATGTTACGCCCTCTTGTTGAATTAACATGGATTCTACCATACAGTTAAGTACTTTTTCAGTTTTAATACGCTAGAAAGTTCTAAGAATGAAATAAGCAATACTTCCAAATCATGGGCATGCACATCTTTATATCCCTCAGCCGTTTAAAGATAATTTTCAGAGGTTCAAAATTATTAAACATAAATTTATTTTAGTCATATACAACTCCATGCTTCGTATAACGTATTAAATATAAATTTATATCTTTGTTGGCAGCATTTTTTTGCTATAGAGTGAATTATTAATGATTCAATGTACATTTTTATATTTGAAAACTGATAAAAAAAGGTTAAACGTATGCTTACCTAGCAAGCATTAAAATAGTTAAGAAAACTTTTTGGATGATTTTTAGAAGATTTTTTTAAACTGAACATGCTCTTTTCTTAGCCTATCAAGAAACGTATGCTTGGTATTTTGCAGAATAAATCCCATGACTAAATCACCGACTAGACATTTTTAATCCCCTTTGGTGAACGTCATTACTTTCCATAGTTAAGAAATACAAAATTTTTGTGTACATAACTTTATGTAAACTTTTAGTAAAGTTTTTTTATTTTCGGCTCGAATTTCAAGCGAAATAAGACAATGTTTAGGGAAATATGCTGCGATTTTAAGTCCCTAACTCTAATCGAGGTTTCAGTCTTTACAGCAATACATTTGTTTCTATTTCTTAATTTACGGTATTGTCTGACCACGGATTGTATGGAAAGACAAACATCCGTTTTACAGCCGGAAATGGAAGAATCTGTTATTTTTTACCGATGTCAGCTTTTGCAGAAGCAGAGTCTCATTCAAATGAGCGGGATACGCGCATCAATTTTTTACTCTTCCCCCTTATTCACATAGATTCGTCTTGTCTGTACGTTTGAAAATTCCATGCAATCCGTGGTTGAACAGTACGAAACGAAAGTTAAGTTACAAAATTAAAATTTTGTTTTCACTTATCCTAGCTAACCCTACATATGGTAAACTTTAATATAGCTTAACGCTTGATCTTTATATTACTGGTACAGGTGACATCCATTAAAATTGTTGTTTTTTCTAAATGAGAAAAAAAAATACATAAAAATAAAATATTTAAATGAAAAAAAAAAATTAATTTTTTCGCATAATATTATTTCGTTTACAGATTATTCACTCAATCTTGCTGTCTCGATCTAAGCATTGTAAGTACTTTGATTTGCCTTATTAAACGTAGTTTAATGCCAAATATTATTTCTTAGTCTTCATTTTAAAATTGTCTATTCCAAATTATCCGATATCATAATTTCTTGTAATGTTTCTTAATATTATTTTTTTAATATAGGGCATAAACCCTAAAAATATTTTCAACAATTCCCAGATACAAAATTAACAAAATTTCGTATCAGCTTTATGCCTAACGCTTGAACATAATTTATGTGCATAGTAAATTTGAAATGCAAACATCATTCTAAAATACTCGAGACTATAAATCAAATAAAAATGAGGCATCATTATCGCCGCAGAAACTAGCAAATTCAAGAGAAAATTAAACCCACTCATTATTTAAAAAATTGCTTTAAATTTATACCTTGGAAGCTCTCCAATAACATCAGATATAATTGAACTCTGTCATTTACCTTTTCCCTGCAAGGACGGTGTTTTGAAAGTTGATTGCTTGCCTGAATTTTTGTTATAATTGGTTAACTAATATTATATCTCATCACGCAAAGTCGAAATCTGAATCCCATTAAAATGCCTGATGAAGTATAAACATCGGGAAAAAATACAGGTATAAAAGAGCAGTACATTGTCTTTTAGAACTGCAATGCTTTTTTGTTTAAGATAAACAAAAACAGCGAATAGTAAAGTAGATTTGTATTTAGATAGCTATTATTATAATAATGTTCATTGCCTGTTCAAAATTTTTTAATTACCTACACTTATGTGTTACAAAAGTAAGTAGTAATAAGTTCAAAATGCAGACTAAGCATTAGCGTTTGAAAAGAGCCTGACTAACGTAAGTCACATAATAGCTACATCACTTTATAGGAGGAAGAAAACTTTCTTTTTTTTTTCCGGCGCATGCAAGGGATGGGCCAGGCGCTCTTTAGCACTAGTAAATAATTGCAAAGCTCTTTTTTTTTGCTTTAGAATTACGTTTACATGTCTTGATGTGGAATATGGTTCAAAATACAATGCATTAATAAACGGAAAATCACAATATTTGGACTTACGTCAGTCTGACTCTGAGATTTCAAATGAACTTACTTATTCGTGCCACATCATAAATTGTGTATTATTATTATTACACATATTTGCTGTATATTACTTAAAGTATTTCTTAATATTTAGCTGTATTATTATAAACAAATTATGGAATATGCATTGAAATCATCTTTTTCGAAAGTACTCAAAATTAACTTCTGCAATAATTTCTTATAATATTCTGAAACAAAATAAAATTACCATGATTTTTCAAAAGAATATTTTCAGTCGTTTCGTAATTTTTTCTTGGGATTCACGTTTTCTGAAGCTTTATGAATCAGCCTATCCATCAGTGCTTAGTATTTCTACGTATACAAGACGAATTTTACTGTTTTGAAGTAAAATATTTGTGCTTTTAAAAGCTGTTCACAAATAACTTTAGAATGAATAAATTAAAGACACTTGATTTTATTCACGTGTTCTGCCCCAATACTTTTTTCTCATTCTAAATTTATATCGATCAGAACTAGAGATTGTATATATATATATAGATATATATATATATATATATAACATTTCAAAACTAAAGCCTCGCTTTTTTTTTAAATAATACATAATGTGATCATATTACATATATTTTCGTTCGCGTTGACTAGTAAAGAAATTTGTTGATTTTCCAAAATAGTATATTATTTCGTACATGTGCTATAAGGATCAAAACTACCAGAAACCTTTTTTAAATGCATGCTCTTTCATTTTTTATAATTGAATCATCATTGATTTTAGTGTTAATTTTAATGAAATTCAATTTTCTGTAACTTTCGTATTTTTTAGAAATAATCAAAATAAATTCAAAAAACAAAGTCTGGAAATAGATATATTTTGTTATTTGTTGGATAATATGCGTTATTGCATCCAAGGTATGTCAGTTAAAAACGAGATGGAAGGACTCTTAGCTTTGTGACTTTCTCATAAAAACTGTGACAAACCATAAAATTCCATTTCAGGGTGTTTTAAAGTGAGAACGTTTAGTAAATAATTTTCTTTTTCTTTTTAGTAAATGCCTTCAGAAACTACTCCGGTTAACTAGAGGCGTGCACAGAGAGGAGAAGGAACACCTGTTGTGTTTGGCCCGAGCCTGATGGGGGTCCGAGATTATTAAAATAAGGGTTGTAATATATATAGAATCATAGTGGTAAACAATATGGAGGGGCGGGTAAATGTCATTTATGAGTCATTTCTGTGCACGCCCCTGAGCCCCCCCCCCCCCCCCAATGTTTCAATAAAATTTTATCTATACGAGTTTGAATTCATTTGCAAAAAAAAAAAATCGTTCGGTAAGTTACTGCCAGGGTTAAGGCAGAAATGCATGAAATACACCACGATCTTAGTCAATACAGCCGATGACTACAATGTCGTGCTTATTAGCACTCATCAGCCCGGCATAGGAAGTGACTGAGCTGTAGGGGAACCGAACCATTGCTTCGGTGACTCGTCTGGTTAGTGCTTGCCATATTAATTACCAGTTTGTTTGGTACTCTTGGCTTCCTTAAGAGGTTTTCCACCTCCAGCTCAGTCACTTTCTATGCCGGGCTAGTGAGTGCTAAGAAGCACGAAACTGCAATCCTCGGTTGGAATGACTGAGCTGGCGGTGTATTTCATGTAGTTCAAAAAAAAAAAAAAAAATCGTTATTTGATTCACTTAAAAATCTTGTTTAAAGATTTAATTAAAATATTCTTATAAGCTCCTTCTAAAAATACTTTGTGCATATAACGTAACTCAATGAATATTACATAGGAAAATATCTTACCTATGAAAATTGATCTATTTATTGCAGATTTGTACAGTAATTGTTGCGTTTAGGATTTTTTTTTTTTGAAAGTCGTTCTAATAATACCAGTACGTAATATATATATATATATATATATATATATATATATATATATATATATATATATATATATATATATATATATATATATATATATATATATATAGTAAAAGGTAAGATGAAAACTTTTAAGGATGCTACCAGTATTTCAGAAGAAATTGTAATTATTTAAGCATATAAAACTTATTTTAACTTTCAAATGCTTTCTTAGGTACACAGTTTCCGAAGGTTGTTGCCATTAGTTGTAAAATATTACCAAAATATTTGGAACAGGAAAACTTTAAACAAAAGAATGTTGAATCATTCGATAATGTAAAAACTTTTATTTACACATCAGATAACTAAAATAAATTTTAACAAAAATGTAATTTTTGGAAGAAAAACACTTTTTGTTGCAAAAATAAATAATTATTTTATTTATTAAAGTGCATGGAAATGGTCTTTATAAATGTAATTTTCACTCCTACTATTTACTTTTGATGTATGTTTTGAGGCAGAAAATCCGTATCAATTTTTTTACCATATTTTTTCCACTAAGTTAACAATATATAAATAATGATATCGTATATTTTGAACCTTAGAGGATGAAGGAAAGAAATATTTCAATGAAAACTCAAAAAATGTGCCATATAAATATAAATAAATATATATATATATATATATATATATATATATATATATATATATATTGTAATGCTTTGAATATAGTTAAAGATAAATGAAATATGAAGTATGCTTATTTGCTAGTATAATAACGAGATCAAACATTTTTCAAAATATTATGTATATATACTTAAAAGTGTCATACTGGAATTTCAATAATACTGTATATTTAAGATATGTTTGCTCTGCAAAAGTTGTTGAGGTTTGTTTGCTTCGCAAATGTTGTTGTATTAAAAGTACATATTGAATTCAAGATTTGTTTTCATATATGATACTAGCAGTACCCGCACAGTGATGACCATGCTAAGAATTCAAAGCAATGGCAGGTAACCCGTCGATCGCGATCGACCGGTCGATCTGGAGCCTGTTTTCAGTCGATCCCGGCGACATTCTGGACCTTGATTATTTTCTTCTTTAAATACAATTAATAAAATTTATTTTCTGGGGAAAAACAGGCTTAACTTCCAATTAGAAAAGGTTTTTAAGGTTTTTTAGATTTTTTTAAAATCGCTGAAAGGGGAACGAAAAAAAAAACCTCGTGGAACATTCAAAAATCGTCGTGAGAAAAAAAGGAGAAGTCGTATAAATATTCTGTTAAAAACAAATCAAAAGTTCCTTTGGAATTCAAAGCAATTCGCCAAAACATTGAATTACAAATCTTCAGTTGCTTTAAAACTTAAAACAATCTTTCAACTATTGTTATCACCTATCTCGTTTTCTTTACTTTAAATAACGGTTTGGTTTAATTATTTGGAAAACTACTTTTCATTTTATTAATTTTGTTTCAAATCTTGTTTTTTGTTCAAAAAAAAAAAATAAATAAATATAAAAAAAAAAAAATACAGTGACAAAATAATGCATGGTTTCGCCAAATAAGCAGTTTAATTAGAGCCGCTATGTATACGGTCCCGTATATGTAGGGGCCTTCGGTTTAATAAAATATGCTAACAATAAGCTAAACAAAAACATACGCCAAGATTAATAATGTGCCATAAAGAATCTGTAACGAAAAAAAAAGTGTCTTCGATATAATAAAGGTCACAGTTTTCCAAGAGCGTCAACGGCTCTTCAAAATCCTCGTCGGGAAAAGTTTCGAAAATATTCATCATAATGGGTCTAAGAGCATTTAAAAAAATCATTTCAATTAAGAGAAATATTCCACAATATCGCCATTAAAACAAAACATATTATTCAGCCTCAAAAACAACGTATAGATAACAAAACCAGTAAAAATCAGATTTTTTTAAAGACTACGCAGCCATTAAAATCGTATATGAAAACATCAGCTCGCGAAAACCTAATCAAAAGGAAGTGTAGGTATTTTAAATGCCCTGCTACAGACAAAGCCCCACTGCGTTAAAAGCCAATTGCAAGAATTTAATTTTACTTTTTGGTACTCAAGCCAGAAATGGCAACAAATAATATTGCTCAGCTTTTCTTCAAGCTAAAATTAATCTCACGTAAGAAATAGAGGAATACATTTCTTTTCGAAATAAAATAATTTTTACTTCAAACGCTTATAACCTTTTTTGTAGTCATTATTCGCTGTCCGCAGCTCCAGTCCCCGCAGATATTTTTGAAATGATTATTTTTATGGGGTTTCCAAATTTATAAAATCCGAAAATATCGGACCATTTCCTGGCATAGAAGTATGTTCATGTGAACGTAAAATTGAGTTTTTAATTAATGCCTCCGTTAATTGGCATCTTACGAAGATGATGCTAGAATATTTTTAACCATCGCAAAATTTCGAATTTTTTTATAACTGAATCGATTTTGAACTCTAGCCCGTTCTTGAGAATTTTGCATATTAGTGCGGAATGTTCTCCAAACCGTTTTATCCCCCTTAAAATTGAAATCTCCAAAAATCCTTTCTTAGCACCCTCTTACGTTATAAAATCAACCTTTGTTCCAAATTTCAGTTTTCTGGCCTTTTTTTTTTTTTAGTTTTGGCTTTTTAGTAGTTTTGGCTGTGCTTTGATTGCCAGTCAGGACAAGCTATTTTAGACATACAAATAAAAATCATCACTGATATTTACATAAAATTCTGGAATAAATCAAATTTCCAAGATTTTTTGTTTTTAAATGTAAAAATAAATTGGTATTAACATCTTGTCTTTATTTGTTTATTTTTTGAGATAGAATCTAAACAAATTACTTAGCAACCAGTTTTTCTTTAGAAAATGAAACTAACACATTTTGATTAATCAATTACGTACTTCATTTTAGCAGAATATTTTAATTATTAACTCAAAATCTCCATTTTTTCCAGAAAAACGCCAGCTTTCGTGTTTTAACTATTGATTTTTTAAAAGGCTTCTATTAGCTTTGCCTGTGTGTATCTATATAAGTAACACAAACTAATAACTTACCCACTTCCCGTGACAGGATTATTTTTAGGTTTGGTATAAATTTTCAGATCCGATGACAATGTAATGATAAACAATCAAATTAATTAATTAACAATTAACTGTTAGTTTCAACTAGTTTTAAGCCACAATTCCGTAACATTCCTCTAATACGATATCAAAAAAAAAATAAATAAATAAATTAAAAAAATAAAAATGAAAAATGCTCACACAGAGTAGTATTATGTACCGATAGAATAACCTTGATTTTTTCTGCATCACGTAATCTATGTTCGCATGGTCTAAGGAAGTGCATTATAATTATTTTTAATGAATTTCATGAACAATGTAAGTAAGCTTTAATTTAAAATTCATTGTTGATTAGGGTCATTGTATGTATATATATATATATATATATATATATATATATATATAAGCAGCACTAGAGTCCCCGACATCTCACAAAGCAAGCAAATGGGGGTATCGAAAGTCCAGAATATCAGCATGACAAGATGTAAGAACAATGAACATTTACAATCCTAAAATACAAGCTTTATATAAAAATAATTAGAACAATGTCGTAACTAATTTAAACTACAAGAAAGCAAAATTCACAATTGAACTCAATATCAAAAGAAAGAACGTATAACAATCAAGTTCAAGGAACAGAAAAATTGACCAACCGCTAATCCTCCACAAGCTTGCAAATGAAATGTTTCGTAAGATGTTCCGGATATTGGTTCTCAGTTAGGGTTGCAGTTAAAATTTAAATCGCTGTTTTCAGATTTGTTTTATTATTGCAGATTTCTTTATATCTAATAATTTGTGAAATAATTTTATTTTTGAACACTTTTTACTGACACAACTGTGAAAATAAATTAAAGAACACACTTTAAAATCAAAACCTGACGTTTATCATACAAAGCTATACTGGGATCTTTATTATTTAGTTAAATATTGAGATCAAGGAAATTAACTGTCAATCCTTATTTGTTTGTTTCAGTAGTAGTTCATTTGGGTACCTTCTTTACGTTAATTTTGAAAATCATTGTTAAAAATGATGATGTCATCAATATATCTTAATGCTTTCTAACTAAGTTCGGTCTCTTAAAAATCGTTGTAACAATCTTTAGCTCAGTTATATAATGGGGAAGATTGGCATCTATATACCGTATATCAGTTAGTATTATCGTTTTTCTTATAAATTAGTTTTAACTCAAATATGACAATGTGCATTAACTACAGGAATACTTACCCAGTATAATGTATATATAATGATTACTAAGAATATTCAATTTCTTTCGAGGGCTTACACTAAATAAAATTCTTTCCCAGAGTACTCAAATGCCACAGCCGTTTCCTGCAATTACACTGAAGGGAAAGCAAGTTCATAGAAAAACAGTGGTCAATGCCTGTTTCATAAAACTACGCGCGTAACTATTTTAACTTTACAGAAATATATTAGAAAATTTTCACTAAACATATCACTGTATGTAGAAACCAAGCATTCCTACACAAAGAATTTTTTCTCTGTCAAGTCAAAAGCAACTCCACGACGTTTCTTGTTTTCCGCAAAATAATACGTGACAGTTTTCCTAGAATACCACAAGTGAAAAGCACATTGCTCTCTGAGGTCCCGTACAGAATCCTCCCGCCACAAGGTTTCCAGAAGCGTTCCACAGATCATGATTTCAGAAGAATTTATTATTTTCATCTTGAAATATATTTGGTGTAAAAGCAACATCATGTATTAGAAGAAAAATGTTTCAAAAATAAGCTTTATCAAATGTTGCTCTGAAGTCACGTTTCAGAAAAATAAATATTTGACTTTCTATGGAAAATGTAGAGATTAATGTATTTAGTAAGTATATCAATAATACTTCAAATCTTTTGTATGGACCTGTTATTGCTATGTTTGATTTTTTTTCACAAAAGAAGGAACGAGGACTCTTGATTACAGGTAAATTTTAAAAAAAAAACTATTCGTGTCTGTTTATAGCGAATTTACCAATGTAACGAGATAGCTTCGTCTTTCAAGTTTTACTGTGTGCTATTTGAGTTTTTGTAATGAAATTACTGCTATAACGTATATTTTATTTCGTGTTTTCGACTTCGCTCTAAGCGTGCTCTCGTACTTTATTTTTATTCATTTCTGCCCACTTTTTTAGAAAAGCACAAAGAAAAAAAACATTAAAATGAAAACTAAAAAATTATAATAAATAACTGAAAAATATTTTTAAAATAAAAAGTTGGCAAAAAAAGAACAAACTTAAGCAAGAAACAGTAAAATAATAAGAATTCAAAAACATTGTGATGTGACTGAAATGTGTGTTTGTAGGATTCTTACTACATCAACTTTCTCCCCACATCTTTTTATTTATTTTTTAAAGGCTTTTCCTGGACCAATCAAGTGTTTAGAACTTAAGGCTTGGTATGAGGAATCATTTTTAAAAAATCATTATATAGTGTCGTGTTAAATTAGGTTTTTTGGGATGTTTCGGTTACTATTCGTTGTGAGGTAATCCAAACTGGCTTTGAGAAAGTTTCCCAAAGGGGGACAAATTGGGAGTTTTAAATCTACGACGTTCTCTAAATAAAAAATAAAGGAAAATCATTTTAATTAGAAATTACTTCAACTCCTACAGTTAATTTACTAAAAATACACAAAATTTACAGTTTTGATTTTAGTGGGAATTACAGATTCGAACCAAAGAAAAATTATGCAGGATTTTCTTTTTTTTCACAAGCCCTCCTTCGTTTTGTAAACCGTACTGACGTATTCGAACTCTAAAATAATGTAACATTATCGATTCATGCATTTATCAGTGATCCGTTTGAGGTTTTATTTTTTCCAGGAGTGCCCCCCCTGGAGGGGGGGGAGTGCCATGCCTGCACCATTGACGTTTTTATTAGGGCTGTTTTGAAAGGTATTTTTCTCATTTGGGGAGGGGGGGGGGCTCTTGTTTTTTTGAGGGGTCTTCACGATATTTAGGGGAAGTGCGATACTGCTCTTAGAGGGGACTCCTCTTTTTTCGGACTGTGTCCGATTTTAGATTTTAGTTTCAGCATTTGGAACCAGCCACCAGTTTCTTATACACAGACATACTTCCATATCGATACATTTGATAACGAGTGAATTACCGTTCAAGTAATAACACTACAGCTGAATTTCACGTTTTTTTTTTGTAAATAAATACAAATATTTGTGATGAAATGCTAAATTTTGGTGTAAAGAATCTAAAAAGAAGATTTTTGCTGTAAGTTTACAGATAGCATGTAACAAAAAGGTGACTTTTTTGTTTTAAAGCATTTCTTAGACAATGTTCAGCTTAGTTCAAAGCAAATCTACAGATACCATTTATTATGGTCATCAATTTCTAGCGCAAACGGCTAGATGCATTTAAGCGATTGCTAATGACTTCAAAATGATCTAGTACGATCTTTATATTTTACTTGTGAATAAATGGAGAATATTTGACAAGTTTATGCAGTTTGTATATGCAACATAAAAAGAGTAAAGGAATATGTGATGCATTTCTCGAAAGTTTCAGAAGATAGAGCTATGTCTCCAGTGTAAATATATATTCAACGGTGGTACATTTCCATATGCTTTGAAAATATTATCCATCCGTATCATGTTCTGTACTGCCGTGGGAAGGTAAATTGCAGTATCAGCAAAATTGAGTTTTTGCGATTTTTGAAGGAACGCAATTTAGATTACATACAATAGGGAAATGCTAATTATTTACTTTTTTCGCGTGCTTTATTCTCCGAGGAAACCAAATAGGCAAGCTTGTACAGTTAAGTTAAAATACAGTGGATGACAAAACTGCAGAAAAAAATAGGGGGGCACTGCCCTTAACCTTCCCACTGCAGCATATGCTCTTATAGGTTAGCTACACGCTTTTTTTCCAGAGCATTGTTTTACCCCAAATAAAAAATAATTGTTGTACATTCAAATCTGTGTGGAAAGTAAATATGGTAGAAAAAAATGGTTTACAATATCACTTTTAATATCGTAGAAATTTCAACTGTAACATTTTATTCGAATGGGGTGGTTTCCTTCAGTCAAAAGAACTACTTTTAGTCATTGAAATGGATTGAATGAGCAAAAAAAAAAAAAAAAAAAAAAAAAAAACATGGACCCGGAAAATACTTTTATTTTCCCAACAGTTTTTTTTTTAAATTACTTTTTTAAAATGTCCCATTTTTCAAACAAGGCGTGGTCTTGATGACGTCACAAATATGCACTTTGCCGCATCTCTTTACGACGTTTCTACGTTATGCACGTGGAAACAAGCAGCGAATTAAATATTGCGCTCTACGCTTGCTATCAACCATATCGTTGCCAATACACGTGAGTAAAAATGCGAATTAAATACTGAGCACTGTGAATGGCAATACTAAATGGCATTTCATCATTTGTGATGTCATCGGCGGAAGCCGTAAACAATGAAACACTCTGATTTAAATTTTTTTCTTTAATGTTAAACGTAAAGAGATTTTTCAAAAAATGGGCAGATCCTATGTTTTTAAAAATGCTATTTCAGATTTTTTTTTTTAATTTTGAAAACGACCCATTTGATAAAGAACGTGTTGTGTGTTTCTCAAACTGCAATTTTGAAGGAAAAATTAAGACGCTTAATTATTTACTTTTTTTTTTGAATTCATTACGCAAAGTAAAAGCTGGGATATATGTTGACACAACACTTTCCTCTTTCTGATTCAATCAATGTATAATATATTAAAAGCTTCTGGTTAAAAAGTAAGTTTAATCTAAGGAGGCATGAAAACTGTACTAAAAAACATTGAACGTATGTAAAAATTAGGCGCACTTATCTGAAAAATGGCTAAAAATAACTTGTCTTGGAAGTACTCCAATAACATTGGGGATTATTAAGCTCTGTCATTTAGTTAGAAAGAAAATGCAAAAACGGCGTTTTGTAATATTGGATGAAATTGTCAGCCAGAATTTTTCTGATAATTGATCGAGTAAAAAGTATTCCTAATTAAAATGTCTGTATTTGGACTAGATAAAATAATGGTGTGGCAGAAAACAAAAACATTCTTATGATACATTATACTTTTTGATAAGAAGTAACCTTTAGAGTTATTTTATAAAGTGCTGAACAATTAAACAACTTTCTTATCTATTTTCTTTATTAATTGTTAGCCTTTTTTCAGTGAATTGCAATTTCAGCATAGTTGGAATATGATAACCATGACACTTATAATTTATTTTCTTATTTACTTTTCCATTAAAAATTTCCTTTAATCAATCTGATAAATAACCAACAAAATAATATTTTCTTCGTGTCATTTATTTTGTTTTTTATTCGATTGCTTGAAGGTTTTGCAACATATTTATCACCCAACCTATTTAGCCTTGGGACATCACTTTTGACAAGATAAAATTGGATATGGCATTAAATTAATTAATTTGGAATAACGTTCACAAAAATATTTGATTAAACCAAAACATATTTTCATGGTTTCCATATTAATTTCAAACTTATATTAAAGCAGTTGAAGTTATAATAGATATTCATGTATATTTTTAACATGCAATAACGTTTTGGATAGTTTAATTTTTACATGATAGTGTTTTTTTTTTTTTTAACTTTGATAATATTTATTTAAAACCATAGAAACAACTTTAAAATTTCCTTCTTATTCGTGCTAAAATGTGGGGATAGATGACATGTTACTACACTGCGTCGCGAGAGCTTTTTAAGCGCTATATTGTCGTAAAAGACTATAAATACAAATTACTGTTTTATAGCATCCCTCTCCCCTCCGCTGAAAAAATCAGAGGGAAGAGATGAAAACATGTATAGATGTGTTTAGAAACTAGGAAATAAATGTCATTAAAGCGGTACAGGACTAAAATTTCAAATTGTATTCCTGTAATTTATCATTAGCTCCTAATGTTGATTCTACCAACTCAAATTTTTACCTTGACAGAGAGCTATTTTTTTGCCCCCTGGTAAATTTTTAACGCATAACGAAGTTGGACTCTCAATCATTAATGAGTTTCTCCTTATTTTTTAATTATTCCTTCAGAATGTGGACTGTGCGAACTACGTTGGAAATGAAACTAAAATACCAATGCAAGAAGCTGATTTGTTATATTTCAGAAATGTTAGGAGTACCTCTGTCTTAATAACCCTATCTGAAAGTATTCCAAATAGGCTAATGAACCTTAATATGCAGAAACTTTAGCTGTGGTTTGCCGTTCCTCCAAGAGTGATGGCGCCCCTCACCCCCCCCCCTATCGCAGCTTTACGGAGCATCCTAGATTCGACCCAGTATTATAGTGACTAAAGTCCTTTCAAAATAACGTCTCCTAAAATTTTCATGGTATAGCGTGATTAGGACACCATGCTTTACCTATTGTTATTAGAATAAATTGCTAGAGTGTTTATTTAATAATATAGCTGATACTGTTTTCTACTGCAGATGTCCTTTGCATCCGCCCTCGTAAAATATTGAATTGACACCACAAAAAGATCGATATATCGAAAATATCGTTATCTGGAGTTCGATGTATCAGTATTACAATTTCGATATAACCCAGCACTAGCTTTCACCAAACATTGTTGCCACCACCATCAGATGAATAAATATATTAATTGTTAAACAATTATAGTTCTTATTATTATATGAAAGTGTTTAAGTGAAAGTTGCAGTAGTAGATTTGGTTAGCGTAATCTACTGCACATGAATTAAGTCAGTTGGAGAGAAAACTCAGCACTTTTCAACTTACTAAGCAATCATAAACAGGACATTTTAAATTCAGTGCTCTTATGCTCTATTTATCTATTGTACATGATTTAGTTTTAAGTATGAAAACTTTTTAAGCTAAACTGTAATTATTTTTGCATCCGGTATTGTAAAATATCACAAATGGATGTGTAAAATTCAGTAAAATATGTAATAACAGCTAATATATTCGAAAAGGAATGAAAAGTAACACAGAGATACCTTTTTTACTTTTTATGGAAAACAAATTTCAAAAGTATGTCAGGGTAATAAAAAACGTATTTGTAAACATCTGAACAAAACAAAAAAAATAAAGCCTGCAGTATCGATGCATTGCGATCAATGCATGGACCGATAAAGGAGAAATATCCTTTTCATTCAGGTTTAACTGTCGTTGCTTATTGATTATTTTGTATTCAATAGTCAGCTTACGGTGACAGTATTCTTTTGTTTTTTTTAGTCTGAATTGATGGTAGCGAAATGTATTTGTAATAGCGAAAACTGATATGTCTTGCTCAATTTTTTTCTTTAAACCAATGATTTCGATTTCAGTTATAAAAATTGGCTCGAAATCTCTAACTTTTATCAGGATTTTTTTAAAAACTGATTTTAATAATTGGTTCATTTAGCAGTTAGAAATGGTATTGTGCCGGAACTCTAATGGACTTTTTGAAACATTTACTTTTCAAACATACACTTTTAAAGAGTTTTATCTTGCAAAAACTGCTAAAAGTTTAACCTTGAAAAAAAAAACACACACACACACACACACACACAAATGAAAAATATGGAGGAAATCTTCTAATAACGCAGAACTACTTTGTTAATCAAATGGAATTGTATAGACAAATGCCACACTTTAAAAAAATACTTGTAGTTCGAAATAAATAGCTATTTGGGAAGTTTTACGCAATAAAACAAGAAGAAATACACTTGCTATTTTTGTAGCATAATTTTGTTTTCCTTCACACACTTGAGGCTACCTTAAATCCAAAGCACGTGTATAAATCCTCCATTAATGATTTCGATAAAACAACCTTGTATTTGTCTTCAATTTCCTCATGTTGGTGCATTAAAACGTCTAAAACATTCTTCTCTTTTTTCATTTCAATGGCATATGAAATATTTGGTTAAACCTCGACAGCCTGTGCATTAATACACATCACAAAATGCAGTTACTTGTATATTATACGTATTGTTTCATTTGTTCCCTAGTGGACGAGGAAATTTACAAAATATTAAAGTTTTTTAAATGACAACATTATACAAAAATATTTTTTTTTTTGGATAAGAGAATGAGAGAAAAACATTTTGTACGAAATATAATTGGTTCCAGGAAAGGAGGTCTCATTCAAATGTTTTATATTATTATTTTTTACTTGCTCTGATTTTTTGAATCAGTGTCATATTATAGGACACGGTTTTTTTTATTAATTCTTTAAGTATTTCATCACCAAAAAAACCAATTGTTTCAATTGTTCAATTTTAGTTTTAGTATACATAGTTTTGAAAATTACAACTAAGTCTTAATTTAATTTTGGGCGTTAAACTGAGATGAAAGATTCAGTTCGGACGTTCTAATTGGCATTGATATTACATTGCATTTCTGGAGTAGCAAGCGGGATTTTATGTATCGCTCGCTATAACGGATGGATCGCAGTAATGGTAGGTCACTTTAGAGAACGTTGACTGTATATTAAAATAATTTTCACGCACAGAATTGGATATATATATATATATATATATATATGTATGGGGACAAAGTAATATGAACACCTATGAAAAAATATGCCGTATTTCACACCTATAGTACAGCCACGCCACCTGCAACAGAAGTCTGCCACCTGCTGAGCGCGAAGAGGAACCTATCAGTGTCTCAACAGTAGTCACAAATGTTGCGTGCTTGGTTCTAAATTTCTGTAATAAGTTGAGATGTCAGACCTTACAGAGTTCCAAAGAGGAATGATTGTTGGGGCGCGTTTAAGTGGAGCATCGGTTACGGAAACAGCAAAGCTTTTGGGGTGTGCAAGAGGTACGGTGTCAGAGGATATGACAGCATACACGAAAGAAGGTAAGACAACGTCTTCAAAGCACCACAGTGGCCGAAAGTTAAAGCTTGCTGATAGGGATAGAAGAGCTTTGAAGCGCATAGTAGCCCGAAAGCGCAAGCAATCCTTATCCGAAATAACATCTGAAATTAACAGCCATCTCCAGGACCCCGTTTCAACAAAAACTGTCAAAAGGGAACCAAATGCTACGAACATTTATGGCAGAGTGGCAATTCGAAAACCCTTGGTGACAGCAATTAATGCTTTCAAGCGACGCCAATGGTGCAGAGACCACAAAGTGTGGTCCCCACAGATGTAACAACAGGTAATATGGTCAGATAAATCATCATTTACCCTATTTCAGACTACCGGGCGCGTTTATGTCTGGCGGACGCCCTCAGAAGCCTTTAACCCTGAATGCCTCTTGCCGACTGTGAACCATGGGGGTGGCTCAATTATGGTATGGGGAGCGATATCTTGGCGTGGTCTTGGGCCACTTGTTATTCTGTATGGGCGTGTCAAATCTAATCACTATCTGAGCATTCTAGAGGATCATGTCCATCCCTTTGTCCAGACTGTGTTCCCAGGAGAGCGACCGCTCTTTCAAGACGACAACGCCCCCATACACACTGCCAGATGTGTCCAAGAATGGTTCGAAGAGCATGACAGTGAAGTTGAACATCTCGCCTGGCGCCCTCAGTCTCCGGACTTAAATATTATTGAACATTTATGGGGATATTTAGAGACCAAACTTCGTTCCCGATTTCCACCTCCATCTGGACTTTCGGAATTAGAGACCATTCTGCAGGAGGAATGGCTTAATATTCCTTTAAATGTTGTCCATGACCTTTATTCATCTAAATATATATATATATATATATATATATATATATATATATATATATATATATATATTTATTTATTTATTTATTTATATACAAAAATGAAATAATGTGTAGATTTCAGTGCATGTGAATATTTATAAATGGAAGGAGAGAAAACATGTGAATTAAAAATAGAAATCTAAAACCATAATGTTTCAAGAAACCACTTTAGATAACATCATAGAATATGTAAAATATTAATTAGAATTCCGATCATAAATCCATATTTTGTTCAAATAGTAAAACATGTCAACAAAACTGTGTGTCAATATCTGAAACAAAAAAGTCAATAGGTGAAATGATTAATTGGTACAGTTATTAAATTCCAAACTTAAAACTCACAAACTACATAAAATGCATGTGCTTTGCAATGACACATTTAAAAAAAAAAAATACGCATTTGAAATTCCATAGTAAATATATAAAATACTGAAAAATATGTCAAATTTCTGAAAAGGATTTTCACTGTTAAATCTATTGCTTTGAACTTTTAAATAAATGCATAACAAAAACATTTCCTTCCTAACTCTCAATAGAATAAGGAACAAGCATTGCTTTTGACAGAAGTCAGTTTTGGAAACACAACTGAATTTCGCTGTTTCCATAAAATAATACGTGAAACTTTTGGAAGATTACCATCAGGGTAAAATATTTTGCTCTCCGAAGTCTCTTATATCATTTTCTTTACGCAGTATTTCCAGGAACTTCACACATCAGGATAGTTCCTAAATATTAGATTTATCTTTTTACTTTTAAAACTCATGTTCGCCAGAAATAACATCGGATATTTACGGTATTTCTCGTTTTACTTAAATGGTTCTTTAAAATCATTTTCCCTATAGCAAATATTTGGCATTAATGTATTGTTTATTAGGAAATGTGCTACAAAAACTGAAATTTCGAAAAAAATGCCAAAATTTAATGTGTGTTACAATCCGTTTGAAAAATATATTATGAAAAATATATCTTAAAATGTAGTACGCATTTTCATTTAAAATTAATTAGTTTAGACCTCATTACAGTTCCCATAAACTTCTCAGAAGTTTGGAACCCAATGAACACTTTAGATCAGTGTTTCTAAACTGGTTGTACAGCGGACCGACAAAGATCCTCATAAAATGTTAACCTCTACTCAGAGATTTTTGCTGTTTCACGTTGAAGAAATATTAGTTACTCAAAATGAAGTCAATATATATAATGTTAAAAATAACAATACTTTTTAACAATATCTGGTACAACGTTTTTTCATTAACTTTGCAATTTTCTACGATTTTTCTATGTTTATTTACTAATCCATAAATAAGCAATAGCTTCAAAATTAGGTTAACTCTTAATCTTATTCAACATCTCTTAAAAATGTCTGTAGCTTTAACGAAAAGAAAAAAAATCGAATTTCCTTTACCAATTATAAAAAAAGCAACTTAAAAAAGTAAAACTAAAGAACATTTTCGATTTATTTCGGAAACAAAATGCTACAGTTTATGTATTTTTTGTAACAAGTTACTATCTTTGATAACTGTATTTCAACGCATATAGAGCTATTTCAAGAAATACAAAAACAGAAAAAGAGCCTAAGAGACTGCAAATTGAAATTTATTTACAATGTACGAAAGAACACGAAAGTAAAAAACATTTATTAATATTTCATTTTATTCCATATTTTTTTTTTCGAAATTGATTTTGTGGTTGGCTATGTGGTCTTCATATTTGTGTGTACAGTTTGGAGTTTTTTCCTTTTATATATGGGACCTCTTTAAAAAGACATGTAATCAGGCATAAATGTAAGGGCCCATTCATAGGGAAAGCAGCTCCGGGTTCAAACCAATTCTGATAACGCCTTTCATATTATGCTGTATTTGCAACTCAAATGATCAAACAAATCTGTTGGGTAACTCTTATATTTTGCTAATGACTTTGCAATGACTCGGTAAGGGCTTTCCTGAACCTAGTGAGTAACCGAGTGCAAATCATGAGAATGTATGCAACTTCTAACTTTAATACTAGAGTGAAAGGATTCTGATGCATTTCTAACAAGTTTCGAAATGAAGGAACAAATGAAACAGCTATCAACTCTTTGTAAAGATTAATGGCATTGATCAAATCATCATTATGATTTGTTATCCTAATGTTTGTAATTTACACATTTGATGAGTATGAACGCTAAGAGCTTACGTAGTCGGATGCTCAAACTTTTGCATTGCCAAACATATTTGGACACTTTACCCTATTTTATGTTACATAAATTCATAAAATTTTGATAAGTTTTTTAACAACATAAAAGATTCATAGAATGGTGATGGTGTTTTTAAACAACGTTATTTATGAGCCACTGTGCCTCAAATTGTTTCGACTACATAAAATGTGATTGTCATTTTATCTGCTGAATACACTGTTAGAAATTCTGGAATCTTTTAAGGAAAATATTACTGCAAAATGAAGTGTTTATAGCAAAGAAAAAAATTACAGTAAATTAAAGTACTGAAAAAGAAAAAAAAAGATTGCAGTGCCAACTGATACACCACGTGCCTTACAGTTCGAAGCAGATGACACTCAATGAGACCGCCGCTGATATGGTGGTCATGGTCAGCTATGCCGCCTCTCGATACGAAGATCCCGAGATCGAACCTGGTGCTCGCATGTTGCTTTTTTTAACTCTCGTTTATTTTAACGTAAAATTATTTAAGTAGTAGTAAAATATTATTTCACGGCAAAAGTTTCTAGCAACATGGGGGCCAGTTACTTTAAGGGGCATTCCACGGTATTTTTGACATTTATGTAGAGCCCGTAACGTGACCTTTTTTGCCATAACTTTTTAATTTACTGTTTGATCAGCATATTATTTTATTTTGATCTTTTCCTACCAACACACTAGCTCAAATTAAAATAATTTGCAAATCAAAAGGTGAATTAAAAAATTATGGCAAAAAAGGTCACGTTACGGACTCTACATAAATGTCAAAAATATCGTGGAATGCCCCTTAACCGTAAAATTTCAGAATATATTTTTTAACAATGTATGCGCAAAATTGTACAAGTCATAACGTATGTTACATTTAGGTTAAAAACAGCTGTTTATAGATTATGAGAAGCATTTATTTTTCATTATAAGTTTCATTTAATTATTTTACGCTTGAAATTTCAAATATATACATATGCACGCCGTATATTATGGTAAATTGATATTCTAAAGAAGCACGAGCTTTTTGCTGAGGTTTGACATATTATATCAAAGTATCATTCTGAAAAGGAACATTAATAGTTAAAAGATTTATTTAAAAGTGGCATCAATCCTTCGGTACTTTTTTTCCAAGAATACCTTCTTCATCTTTCTCAATTCATTAAGGTACCAACATGATGATACTCTACATACCAAGATAAAACCATGTGTATTTATTATCAATGAATGTTTTTCTTTCCCATTGACTCAGAAAAAAAGGAAGGAAAAAATTTATTATTTCCTTTAGTAAGATTCAAGTCAGTGTCACCTTGCTTTTGGCATTAGGTGGACTGCGTACCCAAAAATTTTCTAATAACATGATGTGATTGATGTCAGGGCACGTCACATTAAAAGTGCACTTAACTGCACCAAAATATATGAGTTTTAGTAATTTTTCCTTCTTATTTTCTGATAATATTGCACAGGGCTGCGCAAAAACAATATGCAGTTAAGAATAACAAATGGACAATTTTGATCCATTCATAACATTTGCATTTACTTAACAGTTCCTCAAAGCACATTTCTTGGAGGTTGGAAAATAATTTTCATTTTTTGAGTATGATGTCTTAAAAAATTTCAGAACCACTCTTTAAATTCACTGCAGCATCCCGTTTTAGAGATGTCCAATGTTTTATTTTGCGCGTACAGAACGAGGTACGCCATGATGGCGACTCGTGTGGAACACTAAATTGTTGAGTCCATCGTCTTACTGAACAGTGCTTAGCAACTTTAGACTCACGTCATTTCGTCATTTCAGTTCATGAAAAAACATTCTTTGGATCTATGGCCAATTTACGACGTAAATCCGTTCTAAAAACACTTAATCTCTAGTTCTTCAGCGCTTCATGGCGCACATATCGGAGCGTGAATATTACCAAACGTATTCATCTTCAAGATTGAATCAACATCCCTACCACAAAATTGTATTAAACTCACCTCAAAATTAAAAATAACCATCAATTGAAACATACTTTTTTTTGCCTGATCTTGTACATTAAGCAAGAAACAATTTGATTTTATAATACTTTTACAGATTTATTATGATTTATGTCGTTTTTTTTCCGGAATTATTATCTTCATATTAATTGCAAAAAAATGAAAAAAAGACAGTAATTCTTTATTTTAAAGATTGAAATAACAGAGAACAAGTATTGCAAGAGTAAAGTAGCATTTTCAAGGAACAAAAAAAAAGTTAGTGAATGAAAATGACATAAATAAATAAATAAGTTTTGAAATTTTCATGAGTTATTTTCTGGCTTTGAACGAGAGCATTTGATTGCTTTCCCGAAGACTGTTGTCTACTGATTGAAATTTTAAAAGACACAGACAGTAGTAGATAAAAGCAAAACTAAAATTAATAATTTATCAAGCAGAAAGAATTTTCATTGCCTCGTTCTAGTTTGAAAACTTCAATAAACTATTTCAAGTTTCAAACATTTGTTTCGTATGTTACTTTTGCAGGGATGGAGGAAAATACTTAACTTTACGTGTTTGAAAAAAACGTGTTAATTTATGGTAAAAATTAACCATTTTCGAAATTTAACCGTTTAATGTTTGATAGTGAGAAAACAAATGAACAGTTCAATTTTTAGAAAGAAGAAAATAATATCAAAGTAGGAAAAAAAAGTTTTTCCTTATTTTAAAACCTTTTTTTTCTTCTAAAGATGGATGTAAAAATACTTTTCATGAAGCTGTCTATTTTTTCTAATATGTTTCTCGCCCATTCCGTTTCTGTCATGTATGTAAAACTGTTAGTATAAACATTAGTAGTGCAAAGAACAATTTTGCATGTTTTAAAATGTTTCAGCTTCATAATGTTTTAAATATGTTTTATTTTTGATGTAGATAAAAACATTTTTTACGTTATGTTTAAAAGCACAAAACGTTTTACTGACAACAAAATTTTTACGATTATTTGTTTCAGATTTTCAGGTCATTGAAAAAAAAATATATTCAAGATGTTTTACAAAGATATACAATTAAATTAGTTAATTTTCCATTAAATAAATAGCTGTAACAATGTTAATACGTTTTTGAACGTATGTCTTTCGATAGAAATAGAGTAAAGTGCTAAATATGGTAAAACACACCAGAATTGAAAAAAAAAAAAAACATTGAAGATATCTTACCTGAAGATATTTCCTTAAAGGAAATAATTAATGTATTCCCTATACAGAAGCAACTGAAATATTACACAAAGTATTAAGAGAAAATGTAGCCATACTAAGCAGGAACGTTGAGAACATATAACACATGCAGCTCAGAAAAAGCAGACTGCAAGTGCAAAAAAAAAAAAAAAAAAAAAAAAAAAAAAACAGGTAGCTTGAGGGATTTTACTGCTAGTTATCAGCTAATCAAAGTTATGAGAAATTATTCATTTATATATGCTTGATTTGCAAATTTCATTTAGCTACAAATTTGTGTTATAGTTCAATGCCATTTTTTCCGAATCATGCAAAAAACTGATAAATAAAAAGAAGCTTTTTGTACATTTATTTTAAATTCAATATAAAATGGAGTAAGTTGACTTACTTTTATCAGATGTTATTTGGTTGATCACTATACAATCGGGTTTTACGCATTCAATATTTCTTAAAAAACTCAATAATAAAGCACGAAACATTCTTCAATATACTTAACAATATTCTTTTAATCAATTCAGTTTCACTGTAAATACGTATAGGTGAATTAAAAAGGTTAAAACAAAGGATATTGTCACGAAGGTTGTGGAAGGCTTTGGGAAAGCTTCCCAGAGGGGGACAAATAGGGAGTTATAAATCAATGACGGTCACTAAAAAAAAAAAGCAGACTTATTATAATAAGAAATTATTTCAACTAATTTCAGTTGATTTACTAAAAATACACGAAATGAACAGTTTTTAATTTTAGTGGGAATTGTGTATACGGACCAACTAAAAATTATGCAGGAAAGCATTTTTTTTCACAAAAGTTCTTTCGTTTGGTACATAACCATATTCTTTCATACGAACTCCAAAATTATGTAACATTATCGATTCGTGCGTTGACATGTGATCCGTTTGAGGTTGTATTTTTTCGGTGTTCGATTTCAAATTTTGGTTCCAGCATTTGCAACCAGTCATCCGTTTAAGTATCTTAAGCATAGACAAACTGCCATATAAATGCACTTGATTAAGAGTGAATTACCGTTCAAGTAATAACACTACAGCTGAATTTCAGTTTTTCCTTTTGTAAATAGATACAAATATTTGTGATTAAATACCAAAAATTGGTGTAAAAAACCAACAACCTAAGAAGAAGTATTCGCTCTAAACTTCACAGATATCATGTAACAAAGAGGTGATTAAAAAAAAAAAACTCTTCTTTGTCAATGTTCCGCTTAGTTCGAAGGAAATCTTCAGATACAATTTGTAATCTTCGATTTCTGGTGCAAATGGGTAGACGCATTTAAACGATTGTTAATGACTTAAAAATGATCTAGTGTGATCTTCATATTTAACCTGTGAATAAATGGATAAATTTGGCAAGTTTATGCAGCTTGTATATGCAACTCAAAAATAGTAAAGGAATAGGTTAGGAATATGAATCACTTTCCGTTACTATAAAATTTGCAGTTACAACTGAACACAGAGTATGAGGAACATCACGAGGGTTGGTGTTAAGGACACTACATGTCTTAGTAAGGGAAAGTGGGCAGCCGGAGTACAATGTCTGAAAATTATGTTTATTTCTAATTTAAAAGAACGAAGCGCAAAGTTTTTAATATGCATTCATAAGTTTACATCGGCTGGTAAAGACCAAAAACGTCTCAAATGTACCAGCAGTAATACTAATGTCAGTGTAATACAAATCAATACAATACTGCATTCGAAAGTGCCTTTTACAAAACTGCACTGGGTATAAAATGCACTTTTCGGTTTCCTTAAAAGCACAAAACGTACGGATAAGTAGGTAGTTTAGTTTATTATATTTTAACCGTCAATTTTTATTTTTATTTTTCAAGGTTTAATATAGTATAAATAGTTTTTGTCCTCGTTATATTTAGCAAAAGATTATAAAAAAATATGATTAAAAATAAATGCATGTTATGACAATTAAAAAAACACCAACTACTGAATTTAAATTCATCACTTACTATTGCTGTCTAAATTTAAAATTAAAAACCAAATGCAGTAGTATTTTTAATCAATACTAAGTATGTTTACAGTTAGTGTTTTATCATCAGGACGTCAGTAAATTAAAGATAGTAGAAGGCATTGAACCAGCTTTTGATCAACGTATATTGCAAAGGAAACATCTATAATACATTCAGTCAAATGCGGCTTTTCACTTTAACTTGAAAGATCAAAAAATTCCCAAGTGAAAAGAGAATCGAATAAAATACCATTCAAGAGGGTATACATATGCATGCGAAATCATGTAAAAGCATCGAGTTCCTCGCTCAATTTCCCTTGGTTGCCTTTAGTTTTAAGGGAAATAACATTACAGAATCCAAGATCTAAGAAATACTTCGAACACTTGGCATTATTGGTTACCGAGAAAAATTCTCCATGGCATTAAAGTTTACCTACGTTTAATGCATCAAAAGGATGAATAATTGGATGAATAGAATATAGGTTCGTAAGAATTCTGAATTTAATAGTACAATTGAGCGGCAGGAGCCAGATTTTTTATTACTATTTATGTTATACGTCTAGATTATTTCTAATGTTGTTCACAGCAGTAATATTCTCTAACAACCTTAAGAATTATGTAATCTATACTAATATTATAAAGATAGAGGGCGGATTTTTGTGAGTGGCAATCTCCGGAACCACTGCACGTATTTGAAAAAATCCTTACTTATATGAAAGGTGCTTTCTTACTGAGTAACATAGGCTATAATTCGAAAAAAAATGCGATAAACAGTTTTTTTTAAATTCCAATTTAGGCCCAAATTTCACATAAATTGCCTATTATTGGATATTAAAGGGGTGAAAAATTACATGCACATATGCACATATTAATATTATGTATCGTTGAAAAAGGTAAAATTTTCCGCGTTCTGAACAATTTGTTTCAATGATGTAACGTAATTACGGCGGGAGTAATTTGTGTTTTTAGCTCGAACGTTTTTAGGCTTAGTTGAAATTTAGGCACTACTTTTTTCTTTAAATCTACCAATAAAAAGTGAAGGAATCGTCCCATAGTTTTCTTTTTGACACCATTAGAAAAACAGGCATTTTTTACTCCAGATCTCTCTCGACCTCCGGTCGAGAAAATTAGCTTCTATCTTCAAAGAAAAAAAAGTTACAAGCGTTTTTAAATCAATTTCGAAATATGTCATTTTGATTCAAGTTGTCAATCATTTTTATTTTCGGGTTTCCACGGTTACGCTTTTTAAATCCATTGTTTATTTCCTTATTTTGCATTTAATTTCTCAAACTTATTTTATTTCATGTTTCCATTGTTACGCTTTTAAAATCCATCTTTCGCATTTTAACTTCTTAAAAGTATTTTAATATCTGTCGTCATTGTTTGGAAAGGTAATTTTGCATGTTTTTTTTTAAATTTATTTATTTAAGTCTGAATGTTGATTGATATACTTGACACAATTTGCATTCTCAGGGTAGACCAGGTACAGGCGGGCAACGCAGCTCTTAATATATAAAGATTTGAAAGCTACTGTTAATGTGATTTTATACTTTTTTGTTTGTTTTGCAAAACATTTATTATTGCCAAAGAAAAAATATCCGCTTCACTCGCAAAAGGGCTGGGTTCCGGTAATGTGGTCGCTTGGCGCGTCAGGCGCTGAGCAGTTCAGTCTAGGATTATTGCTTTAAGGCAAACGTTAATGTAAGGCATTGTTTTGGCGATTTGTTTTGAAAGAAAAGGAACTTTTGATTTGTTTTATCCGAGTGAAATGTACGGCATTTTCTTTTTTGTTTTGCGATAAACAATAGAGTTGCGGAAATATTTTTACATATAAAAGACATTATTTGATTTTTTTTTCTTATTTTTTTAATTTGGCGAAATATTTTAAATTGCAGTAAAACCGCTTCACTTGCTAAATAGAGTTTTAAAGCAATGTAAATCTAATATATATATATATATATATATATATATATATATATATATATATATATATATATATGTGTGTGTGTGTGTGTGTGTGTGTGTGTGTATAAACGTGAAGCGCTGATAAGGAGTTTAAGTAATTTTAAGTTAAATGTAAGTTTTTTTTCGCAGTAAAAAAGTTGACCACTCTTGTATGGTACAGACTTAGTGAAGTATTAATATCTGTGGTTGCTTGCCGAAAATTGATTCCTCAAATTTCATATGGTAAAACGTAACATGCCAATTTATTAACTTTCGGTGAATAATTACATGAATGTTTTAATTAATCATGTTTGACACCTCATATCTTTTCGGTTTAACTTTATCCTTAGATATTTCAAACTCTGGCTTAGGAAAATACCATTCTAAACATATATCATGATCGGTATAGAAAATGGGCAGATTGGACTAGGCAAATAATCACAAATATATATCAACCTTAATAAGTTGAACACAATAATTTAAGTTGACCACCATTGTCAGACACAGAATTAGTCCTGGATCTTATATATCAACGTCCATAAGATTACCACTAGTCTTAGTTGACCACTGTTGTCAGGCATAGAATTAGTCCTGGGTCTTACGTATCAACCTCCATAAGTTGACCACTAGTCTAAGTTGACCACTGGAGACATTCACTGCATGTGGTCAATTTAAACACATTTCACTGTGTTTGAATTAATATTCAAATATTAGTTAAAAATCGTTAACAGAGTTGCCGTTTTTTTCGCTTACAGCTTAGGAAACTCTTGGAGTAAAACAGGACATAAGGCCTCTAAATTTAAACTATATGAGATAGAAAAAAAAAAAAAAAAAACGCGTGAAGAGTTGGGGTAAAAAGAAACGTGTGGTAAATGGAAGTAAACTTGGGTTTCTATGCTTGTGGTAATTTTAAAAGCTTAACTGTAGGTGTATGAAGGCTAGGTTACGTAGAGAAGACATACTGAGAGTTCAGCGTGTTTCTAAACATATGTTTAGGCCAGCGTTTCTCAACCTTTTTTGACTCGCGGACCAGCGAACCGGCGAATGATTTGCAAATCACTCACGGTACTGTTCCCCCTCCTCCCATATTATTTTTTTCTTTTTAATTCATTTTTTTGGAAACAAATAAATAAATATGAATTAAAATAAAAACTATGCATTTGCTGACCGTTATTTTTTTATTTTTTTTTTCCAGATCGATGAGGTTTTTCCCTTTTTCTTTTTTTTTTTTCGGCCCCAGAAAATTTTTCTGCCTCGGGAACGTTAAACACTTGTGAAAACATCTTGCGAGTGGCTAAGTGTTTTCTGTTTCCTTCTTAACAAATTGATAATAATGTTAAATGAGTTAGTAAATATACATATATATATATATATATATATATATATATATATATATATATATATATATATATATATATATATATATATATATATACAGTCGAATCCCGATTTACGCGAGGGATGCGTTCCAAGACTCCTTGCGTAAGTCGATATTTCGCGTTGTGGAAAAATATATGTATAACAGTTTTTTAAAAGCATACCAAACTCTCTTAGACACTTATAAACACCCCTCAAACTGCTTTAAAGAAATCCTTAACTATACACTACAGTTTCTTAAATAAAGAACTGAACTTTTACTGTATTTAAAAAATAAAAAAAAAATATTCAACATGAAATATTTTAAGATGCGCAAAATGCGATGGATAGACATAAAATAAAACAACACGATTAGCAAAGTATGTACTTATGATAAAATTCTACAGTATAATAGTACTGTACAGTAGATACAGTAATAACATTTATGAGTTAAAAAATGAAGATAATGATGATTTATGCTCCATGATCAGGTCGTTATTCTTATCCAATGCATTTTTAAATACGGTTGCTTCGCTTTTTCTTTTATGACATTTCAATTTGGGGCAACACTCCCTCTTTCTTATCTCTTTAATTCACAATACAAGAGCAGCTTCTGTTTTCATAATATTTACTTTGCTAGACTGCTCTGCAAGCTTCAGTATTGAAACTTAGTTCTGAACTGTTACGGATATCTTTTTATTTTTCTTTTAATTGTACGCATGGAAGATTCACTCATATTAATGTCGTGCTACCGTCGACGTTTTGTAAAGATGCTAAGTGGTTTTTTGATGCACTAACAACGCGATGCGTAGATTAGTTTGGTGTGAGAACTTTCGCTATCAGGGATGCTCAAAGGGATGCAATAACATTTACGAAATAATTATTTTGTATCCAATAACGAAGCAAATACTTCCTTCCAAAAAAATTCGTGTTGTGAAGATTAACTTCGCGTTAGCTCTAAAATTCGTTACTCATGAAAAATTCGCGTTGTAGCCATTTCGCGTAAGTTGAATCGCGTTGTAGCGGGAGTCGACTGTATATATATATATATATATATATATATATATATATATATATATATATATATATATATATATATATATATATATATATAAAATCTCGTGTCACGATGTTTGTTCGGGGTAAACTCCGAAACTACTCAACCGATTTTTCTCAAATTTCATATCTATGTGTCATTTGGTATAAGTTAAAAGATAAGATAGTTTTTATAATTTTATATTGCAAATTTCATATTAATTATGCAATAATAGTGTGAATTAATTGTTTAGTTCTAAAAATTCTTAATAGATGGCGGTGTAAGTTAATTAATCCATATAACTCTAACATCGTACAGGTATGACTTACTGCTAAAAACACCATGATAAAAAAACTCAGAAATGTTGCTTAGAATTTCCATATAACGTTTCGGGATATTACAGGTTACTATTCTCTTCCTGAGAAAATCAACTATATTTTTCAAAACGTTTCCTTGAATTGCTACGAATTGCAGATTTCACACGGTTGTGAAAAATATTTTTCTCCACCAGTATCAAGATGAACTAAACGTATTTAATAGGTGTATCGGTTTCGGAGCGATTACGGTTCGTCCAGATTGACTCAAAACCCAATGAGTAAGAAAAAAGATATCTGGATCACGAAGCTTTGCAAGAGTTGCATAGGAGTTTCATTCGCGATACTTGCTTGAGAGTCTGTCTTCGCGTTGGCAATGAGTGCATTAATGCTTTGAGAGCTTTCTTAGAAAAGCAAGAAGGTTCCAGGCTATTATATTAAACCTGCGTTCGGTTTCTCTGAAGGTGTCAGAATCATAACTGCCTTTAACCAAGAAGACTACTGAATTCTTCAAAAATATTCCAGGTTAATTTCAGGAAGGTTAATGAATTTAAGCGGAAAATAATTATTTTCTTTATTTTGTTCCCCAAGAGATTTTTAATATCATTAATTCTCGCAAAGATACGTTCGCAACAGAAAATTGCAGTGACAATTGCATCGTCAGTCATTGCTGCTACTTTTTTTAGATGGTAGACGAACAGCACATTCAGCTTTAAAGTTGCCTATTAGATATTCATAACAAACAAAACGCAAAGTGTAACATAAAAGGAAAAAAAAACGTGGAATGGCTGTAGTGTTGCAAGAGAGTGAAATTAAAATTTGGGATAAGTTTACTATATCTCATGAGTAAGAGCATTCATTCGAAGCACATCATAGGATTGTGCAAGATTTGAACGGCAACGATAAACTTTTAGGCGAAATCGTCTGAATACTGTCTGAAGAATTCCGGCAAACATTACCAGTTATTCCGATGAAATCAACGCATGTTTAAAACAATCGTTTTTATAGTGTAATGTCGAGATAATGCGATTGGCCATGAACATGCGAGTATAAACGCAAAATAATCTAATCCTACAAGTATTTTCTAAGTAATTGCTTGGTATTGGAAACGGTGAAATTGAACTGTATCAAAATATACAGTACAACAAATAGCCAGACAATGTCTACACTGCCGTTGAGACGAAAAGTGAACTAATTGAGAGTCTATTCATAGATAAATTTATTTTTTTAAAAATCATAATTGCCTCTGTAATCGCTCTGGTTTTGTAGCAGTTTTGTTTTCGGTAAACATTCCCGAACAGACCGGAATATTTGTGGATCGTCAATTGTCGACTGTCAAATACATATCCCGATGCATGTCACAAATTGTATTTATTGGTCGCACAAAGCCATTGGGAGTTAACACTTTCTAATTCAGGTTTGACATAAGGATAAACAGCATTCGTCAACTGTTTAAAACAATTTTGACGACATACTATCCATTACAATCATCATTTTTTAAGGAGAAACTATATAACTTTCACGTTTGAAGACGTATTTCATAAAATTTAACAAACACACAAATATCCAAATCCAGATTTTACACCAGAGACGAATATGAAGCGTTAGTTTTAACTGAAGATTTTGCGTTTCAATTTCAAATTTGCCACTTAGTTATTATGATATGCCGCCACTTGATAGTTGGGCCACCGACTTAGTTAACACTGATTTGCAGCGTATAACAACAGAGCAATGACGCTGTCTTAGCTACAATTATTGCGAATTATAAGCCGTTACTGACGGCTGGAAAAAAAAGCTCCCCATTGATGCTGAACAAGCCTATACAGTTGTCAATGAAAACAAAGCAGTAAACATTCCAAATGAATTTTCAAATTCCCTGGATACACCAGGAATGCGACTACACGATTTCCGGTTGAAAATTGGCTCAACAATTTATTCTTTTTCGCCCCACCTAAAACCCACCTAAATTACGCAACGGTACACGTTTCTTCATCAAAAGTCAGCAATTTTGACGGGAAAGTTTAAAGGAGAAATGGTTGTGTTGCCACGTAATCCATTAATAGCGTCATAATTTTCAAACACATTTGAAAGCCTTCAATTTTTGATTCGTTTAGCTTTTGCAAAGACCATAAATAGATCTCAAGAACAAACAATGTCTTCTTTCGGTTTTGACTTGAAACATAAATATTTCTCTCATGGGCAACCATATATCGCCTACTCACAAGTGGAAAGTTATCATACTTTTCGTATTAGCAAAAAACTGGTTAAGCAAGAACATTGTGCACAACTTAATGCTTAGACAGTTTTCAGTTTTCAAATAATAGAAACAATAGTTCGAAGTCAATGTTATCTACTTCATTGACTTCTTCTTTTTTGTAAATAAGTTATTGATTACAAACTATAGAGAAAGCAGAGGTGAATAAAATGTAGTGTAGAATCTAAAAGTGTATGGCGGTTTACGCTTAGTTTCTACATTCGGTTATTTTACAATCAGTTTCGATATTTACTATCACTTTCAAGCTATTTTTGCTTATTTTTTGGCCAAAGTCATACTTACAAAATTTACTAAGCGTAAGTATAGTGCTTTTTCCATAGAAAATTTAGTTAGTACTTACTGAATTCAATAAGTACTTTCTTCAGCCTGCACTGTAAAAAAAAAAAAAAAAAAAAAAAAAATCCGAAACTGGCAGAAATTGGCCACATCAGCTGCCCATAATTTTCCAGGAACATTTAGGAGTCGTTTTTACATTGAATCACGCCCATTATCAATCTCATATGTTTTAAAATCGGCTATACTATTTTAAGCTCTATTAAAAATATTCATTTGATTCTATCAAAATAATGAGTAAAAGTTTATTTTAATCCAACTTCTTTGCCACAGCAACGCGTGGCTGGGTCAGCTAGTATATATATATATATATATATATATATATAACTTTACTAAAAATATTTGAATATTTAGATATAAAGAACAATTAAGGTGTAATTTTAAAATAAATACTTAAATAATAAATATTGCTTAAAAATTATAGAAACCAACGAAAATTAATTCAACTGACCACACATGCATTGAACAGGGAAAAAAGGCAACATGAAGAATAATTTTATTCTATATTCATAACAAGAGGTAAGTGTCTAATTCTAATTTGGTTCTTTGGTCCTATAATGTTACTCAGTAATTATTAATGCAATCTTGCATTTAAAATTATTTATATGGTTTTAGGGGGGAAAACGTGCGCTAAAAAACTATCGACAAACTTCAAGTTAGAGAAGAAGATAGTATGCATCAATAGAGTTGCATCAATAGTAAGAAGAGCTAGAGTCATCTAAAGACAACATAAAGCAATTGAAAGTGTGACAAGATGTTTAAACTTTGTTCAGTTTTTCTAAAAACACATTTTAATCAACCAATTTTTTTATGAATCTAACTGAAGTTAAATATATATTACATTAATGAGGAAGTGAAGTTATACGAAATTCAACATGAGTTGTATTTCTTATTTGCACTGTATTGGAAACGAAATACGGTAGCTATTTTTATTGAAACTTTTCAGTTGTATTAAATATGTTGATAAGGTTTTTGTTAATAACTGTTATTTTTCAGCTCTTATGAGAATCACAATTGCGAAAAGCAAAATACCAAAATGTGTAACAAAGTTTTTTTTTCTTTTGCTTTTATTCTTATTTTGTTAAACTAAATAATTCAATAGTAACACTAGTTTCTAAAAAGTGCATTTAATCTATTTATTTTATTTTAACATAAATCTTTGCATGGTATAACAGTATTATATGCCCAATACAAATAAGCTATTTTTGTTGGCATCAATTACATATTTTAAAAATTATGTTAATGAGGTCAAGTGTGTTTTAATAATGCAGCCAACTAAAGCAAAACTTTAGCTTGAATATTTCTACTTCTAATACGTGACTTTTCTGCAGTGTGTGATAGAAACTCCTAACTAGTGTAGTAAGGATCTACAACGTAGTTTTTCGTATATACATGTATTTCCATACGCAATAAATGCGCCGGGAAACCTCTTAGCCTCTGAATCCTCCAAATCCCTTCGGTTGAATAGTTCAACCAAAGAGGCAACTGGGAGTAATACAGTCCTCAGCAATAGTATTTTAGGAAAGGTTCACGTACACGTTATAAACACAAGTAATGCAATAAGTTTTAAAAGCTACGTTTTGAACTGCCAAAAGTGCATCATTTTCTTCTTTTCTTTTTAAGAAGACATTTTTGGTTTATGTGTAGAAAAAAGTCTCCAATTTGCTGAGATTTGATGTTTGTAAGTTAGGTTAATGGACACAAACTTCATGCGTGGCGTTTAGTACTATTTTAGGCTGATCTATTTTTAAACGTTTTGCAGGACATACAAGAACATTTCATGGTTTGGCAGTTTATTTTGATAAAGACCATTATTTTCTTTCGAATAACCTTTGGTTTTGTAATTAAATTATCAGCAATGCATAATTATTTTTTAACAAAAAAAATTTACTAAACTAATTTTGAATTCTTTGGTACTTTTTTTAAACACTCTCTTACATCAAAAATGTGAGTTGGATAAGCAATTTATTCTAAATATTTATCCTTATATTATAATTTATTCTTATCCGTGCACTTTTACAGCGGGTTTTTAGTTGCAGCATGGGCTGCAATGATTTGGAAATAAAACCGGGTTTTAGAAACGACTTGAGGGTTGATTAAGAGCGAATAGCTCAAAACCGCTTTGTAACGTGACAAATTAGAAAGGCAAATAACGAAAAAAAAACCTGATTAAAGTACTAGAAAGGCGGAAGTGGTCATTTTCACCGCAAACAGTTTTTAAATGTTCATATTTACTGCCTTTAATTTTCAAACTCTTTTTCCTTCATTGACTTTTCCTAACTATTTATTAAGATCTTGCAAACGTTAATTTTATTTATTTCGGTTTATTATTATAGTTGCTATATAAATATTTATACCGATAATGACTGATTGCGATCATTTTGACCGCTCAACGAACTAGTATTAACATCCAGTTTTGTCTGCTTTTCTGTTATCAGAAATGTACAGGATGGTTTTTTTTTTTTTTTTGGTTTTCAGAATGAGTAACATTATTTTGCATTTGGTGGATTTGAGTAGTTCCTGCTGGTCAGGTGCAGTTCTTTGAGTTGGTCACATGCCTTTTTCTTACTGTTATCAGTACAGAGGGCACGGTATAGAAATATTAATTTTAAAAACATGTTACTGGACAAGTGAAATTCAATTCTTTTGGTCCTGTTAAGAGGTAGATTTAAAACAGGTGGATTCAAAAAACTTCGCTAGAACTATTATATGCACCAGAATATGTGTGTTTTACTCGAAACATAGTCGTTTCTTTCCTACAATGATCTGATCTATAATTCTATTCTTGATTTACAACTGTTACAGAGTCTCTCGAAACCTTATTCCGACTCGGATGAACAGTTTGACTTATATGAAAAAGAGTAACGACGAAAATAATCTTTTCCCCCTTTTTTAGAATAGGATCTTCCATATGTCTTCAGAAGTGTTTTATCTCATTTCTTCAAAAATCGAATTTTCCGATTATTTGTTTGTTTTGCGATTGTAAAAGAACTTGAATCTACAGATTTTGTTTTTGGCTTAAATAAAAGCCAATGTACTAAAACAGTTTATCCAGGTTTTTTTTCGATTAAAGTGGGAATTCGAGTCCATATTTGGCGTGGAATGTCATCGAAGCATTTTTTTTTTCCTTTTTTTGCCATAAATGGCCAGTTTTTGAAGTACGATATCTCCTAAAATATTCGTCGTACAGAACCCCACTTGAGCTTAAATTGTTCAAATTTAATGGGCTTTAAAACTGGTACCCACATTTCGAATCAAAAGTTGGATAGTTTAGGATTTATAAAGGAAAAATTTAAAAAATTCCGAAAATTTCGCAGTTTTTCGCGAATTACGCAGCGAGCACAGGGTTTTGAAAATTGCAAACTTAGATTTACATTACCCTAACTGACCGAAACAACATATTAAAAATCAGAGCTACATCGTGTTTTGCGATTTTAGCCCCCCTTTTTTGTATAATATGACTGGACTATGGTGTTAAGTTCATGAATTGAGCTCGTTTAGATAATTAACTCCCCATGAGTAAGTATTAAAAATAACTGAAATCTTTACGCTGAAAGATAAAATTCACAATCCAATCATCATTTCGAATGTAATGTGTAATGATGATTGTGAATGCGAATTATTTATAATCTGTAATAAATGTTATAGTTTCATGAATTGCTTAGTTTTAATGCGTTTAAATGTAAAAGAAAAATGGGTTACATTTTGCATTCACTATCGGCGTCGCCCGGCACATTTTACCTAGGAAAAAAAAGTTAGGTGAAGTAACGCATGTTCAACAATCACCCACAAACAAAAAAAAAAAAATGTATAGTTTGACGGCAGAAAGCTTAAAAATAACCAAAAAGGAAACATTTTAAATCCCCACATTACAGGAAAAGCTTCAAAACAAAAGCCAGAATTTTATTTGTTCATATTCGAGAAAAAAATGCCAAGATATATTTTTTTTCCTCAATCTTCATACTAAATTTTTTATAAAAGCATTATTCAAAAATGGTCGTGATCAAATGAGTTTCTAATTGAAGGCTTACCTATATTTTAGCATGAAATTAGTTTAAATCTACTGTAATCCACGTGCTAATTACCTTAGAACACTGGAACAAATTTTATCTGATGTAGAAAAATCAAAGATTTCTATGGATATTTTATTCGAATTTGCACGGGCGTTTTTTACCCTCATATTACAGAAAAACGACAACTATTTCGGGTACTAAAATTCAAATTTGAACAGTTTGGTCTCTTTTTAGCGTTTGAAAAACCCCGTACGTTCCTCCTTGTGTGCCCAAGTACCTGCTGCTAAATTTGGTCAAGATCCGACGTAAGCTGTAGATTTTTATATGGAAAATATAAACATAGCTACATACATACACACATCTACATTCTTGGTTTTATTTATTTAGTTTACCGTATTGCACATAATGCATTTGTTCATTTACATTTTAAAGCTACTTAGACCATTCTTTATCATTGGTGCCGTGACCAGGATCCAATGATAAAGATTTTGGTGTTAGATTAATGGAAATTTATGAAGACACCAAAAGATAAGGGTTTGATGAATGAGTGCTGGTTTATTGTCACAATAAAAACATTATATGCCATGATCAAAAAAAGTATAGTGGTGTGTACATAAATTATAGCCATTACTAGAATAAATACTGTTTGACCTTGCTGATCAGCAAAAAGATTAAAACGATAATTTACATATCAGAATTAAAATATGATGAGCATTCAAGAATTATTATACTACATTTTAGCTTTAAACTATTGCAGCACAGGTGATCTATTTACAGATGATATGGAATGTTACAAAAATAAATCAAACATACAACCTCTAATGTCCAGACGCACGTGGATCGACGACACTTTCACTTTTCTAACTCAAAGTGCTATTTTTACAAGAAAAACACACAAATCGCCCCGCACACGATTTGGTGAACGGTTGTTGATTTTCTTTTAGCGCTTTTTGTTACTGGATAGTTATATACTTTCCCGATGCATAAGGATCTCCATTCGTGAGCATTGTGCTCATTAGATGCACGTGAGCCGGCAAGGAAACTTAGACCGTTCTTTCTATCTTTCCATAAGGCGTCTGCAAAAATCAGGCGATCAAATCAGGGATCCGGATCTCCACATAAAGATCACTAAGCAGCATCGGCGGTTGTTGAGGTATATTTGTAACACTTCCAAAAATTCTCTTTTACACCATTGCAGCTGAGACAGTTCCACACAAGTTGTGTGCGTGACCCCCGAACACTAAAAAGTGCCGGGGAGTCGATGAGACTTCTTAACAAAACTACATTCTTGTAGAAAATTCCACGAATTACTGAAGAGTCGGAAGAACTGAGACCACGCCGGAATCTCACAATTAACTGTGCGGTTGCAGTTACAAATGGTCGAAACCGCGAGGTAGAAAAAGCAGCTTGGTGCGATAGAGTTATCACATGCGTGGAGGATGAAAATGCAGTTGGGGACAGGTGTGGCAAATCATGATTGTCACAAACTAAATTTCCTGATCCTCTTTTGCACAAAAATGTGATTCTTATTTATAATTGTATTGATGTTTTTACAACTAAGTTGTAAGTGTAACTGAATCTTAAAAATTTATAATGTGATTTTTTATGACAAATGTGTACATACGCAAGCGTTAATTCTCTTATTTGTATCTTCCCAGTTAATAAAGATTCTAATTGTAGCGCAAGAAAGTTTCAAAGCTTTTACCAACGTAACAAGATTTTAACTCAGTTTTAGTTCTTTTTCCATTCGCTTTTTTTATCTTTCATAAAAGGTTTACGAAAGGTGACAACAAAACTGTAACATTATTTGCAACTTCTTTTGATTCTACAGTTTTTCAGTTATGCGAGATACGGTCATATTTTCGTATCTACATTGCACATACAAGTAAAATAAAATTTCCAAGAAAATTAACTCGCTAACAATCAAAACGGAAGGTTTGTTTCTCTCTACATTTGTACGCTTACTTGTACTGAAGTGCCGTATAAATGCTCATAGTCCATTTAGAAGTGAGTAAAATAAAAATGCAGGCCGAAACTTATTTTTCTGTCTAATGAGAATGCGTTGGACGCGTATTTCTTTTGCAGACCTAAAGCGATCCCCAGATATAGTATCCAGTCTTTCATGTGCTAACATTTAAGCGCGGATGTCAATGGCACAGATAAACTTGGGGTCCAGTTTCCTCCAGAAACTTGAGTCAAGCAATTTTCTACTTGTAGAACAGAATATCCCCTGTACTTCATACGAGAAAGTCAAAACAGTCGATTCTTGCTCACAGAGCAAACTTACAAATAGAAGAAGAGACAACTGTCGAGTCAAAAAAAAAAAAAAAAACACCAATATTTCAAATCTCACTGACGACCAAAAATGATCTCCACAACCACTTTGCCTTTTAAAAAAATAAATGCTTGTTTAAATTTATTATTATAAAATACATCAGTCTGCCACACTCTCCTCAAGCTGGTCTATATTCCCTTTGGTTTCAAATACTGGTATAGGAAAGAAACCAAAGATATTATAAAAAATCAGTTGAATCAAAGGAATAAACGGTTAATTAAACGAAAGAAATGTCTACATTATTTACTGCTTTAGATGTGCTCTTACAAAATATGTATTTTCTTTTTACACTTAATGGGAATTAGTCTCTAATAGTATTTCACGTTTCACACAATGTATAAATAATGTAAATATTTTACAATTAAACTATCTCAAACCTTGTCAAAGTTTAATAGGATTATAAAGCAAAAAATCTTCATAATTAGATTAATTACGAATACTAATTATAGTATATTTTATGAGAACAAATATTTCTTTTAGATGTTATATTCTTAGTTTTACTTACTTCAACTACTTAGAAGGATTAAATGACTACTATAATTCTTCAAACTAATAATCAGCTGTTGAAATCGGTATTGGCGATGTTAATATTGCAAACATATGCTTTTTGTTTAAGCGTCACTTTTCACTGTACATTTCTATGATTACGACTAATTAATATCCCTGTTTTTTTTCATATTGCTTTGAGTAATTTTACTTTGTGAGCTTATTTGTAACTGACTTGTGTGACAACAAATTCTTTGATTTTAATTAGCCCACAGATTTGGTGAAAATATCATTAAAAAAAATATGATTTCTAGTGATATGGTCAAAGCGTGCAATTGCTTTTATTAAACAACTAAACTGCTATTAACTGCAAATGCCACTTGGAAGAGAAAAATTAGTAATACAGTAATTAAAGCAGCTTTATCAAGCAACGTTTTTTTTTTCTTCTGCTTCTCACTCAACTATTTCGCACGAAAAAAAATATCCCTAATAGAAAAATTATTAATATTGCATGATTTGTAATTAAGTGAGTACTAGACTCTTGAGATATTTTTGCAATTTTAGAAAAACCTTTGAAAACAAAGTGTGTAATCCGTGTCATGTATGATTACTAATAGTGTGGACATGTCAGACGTTATCTCTATTGATCAAAGATCTTAAGAATTCAAAGAGTAAGCAGGAAAATACTTGTTTTAAGTAAGGTAGCTAAACCAAAAGCGGCCTGTGCTCCTAATGTTGACCACCTTCAAAAAGTAGAAATTATTTTTTTTTAAATCACAAAACGGTTTTACTGCATTGTAACACGCGTATATGCAGTGCAAATGTTTGAATTTTTGGAGGATACCTTGATCGGTTGTTGATGTATGCGATTCCACTTTTGATGAAGTATATAGTTTTAACTTCCAGGGTAGAATGTATTTCAATTTAAATGTGATTACTGAATTCTTAAAAATTTAAATTAAGCTACGTTTTTATAAAAATTATTTTTCCCTTAACCAAAATTAACATAAATTGAGTATCACTTAACAATTACATTTTTAGATATATAATTTACTTCGGGCAAATACTGATGCTAAACGATAATTTTATGAAAAAGTTTTAGACAATCTTTACCGGCTGTGCTCAGAAACAGCCCATGAAATCAACATGTCTAATTAACCATGTCGGAACACAAAAAATCTGAACTTAGGGGAGAAATCTACAGAGTAGAAAGATCACTAGTATTTTTAGTTCTACAAATTTGAATCCTTGTGGCAATAACACTTGACTTTGTAAATATGTTCAACTGCATGCTTGAAAAGTTGTAAAATATGTCCTGTAAGTACACTTTTAAGAAGAACAAGATGGTTTCAAAACATTCATATACAAATGACATGCGATTTAAAAACCGGGAAACATTACAGCAAATTTATGGTTCAATTAATAAGCAATCGAAGTTGATCCCCAGTTGGTGGCGTTTTTGAAATACCCAAATACAAGATTAATATGGTAGAATTTAAGGAAGTTCTTTATATTTTAAAACTAGAAAATCGCCCGCCAAAGCGTGACGGATGAAAATTGCTTCAACATTTGCACGAAGCAATTGCCTGTTTGGTGATATTTTGAGTGTTGAAATTTACCAGTCTTACCAGTAAAACATTTAAGTAACAGGATCCAGTTCAGCCTCGTCAAAATAAAGCATTTCCCATCATGTCAAACGATTACCAAAAAATATCCGTAACTCCAGAGCTCGAATACGCTACCTTGCGATGATTAACAATACTAAAGAAAAAGGTAAAACATTTCATTCCAAGTTTTTTCTTTGGGGTAAGCTGCAGGCAAGCAATCGAACTTTTTCCTTGCGTTTAAATTAGTTTTTAGTTTGAAATAAAAAAATTGAATTCAAAAAATTTTTTTTTGCTCGTTTGATCATTTTTGAGGTATTGTAACCTCTTAAAAGCATTAAACAAATATCCGTAGAAAAGCTCCCTATGACAGATACTTTCCGTAACATCACTTGCAATTAATAACAAAAGATTTGATGGTTTTCAAGTTGTAAAATACATTAATTTAAATCTTAATTCTCTTACCATCTTTTTCAAAAAAAAAAAAATCTTTACAAAGAAGGCGAAGGTAGAATCTTTTCCGCAGAAATTGGATTATGACTCTAAAATATTTCAACACAGGTTTTTCTGCATGTGCAGTAAATAGGTAACGCTGTCGTTAATGATATGAAATATGTGACAGGTTGTTATCGTAAACATGGTTATTGCCGAAAACGAAAATAAATGATTTGGGTAATGGGGTTTGCGGTTTATTTTTTGGAATCATCCATCGTAAAATATTTCCCGCTTTTGCATTCAATTGCTCTTTAATGTGTGATCATAAGAGGAAAAAAGCGTTTGCGGAATTTCGCAAAAACAGATCAACGTATATCGTAAAGGAAATATAATTACGTCGGAGTTAAAATTTATTAAAATGTTTTAGTATAAGTGTTAGTGTATACCCAACTTTAATATCCGTATTTGCAGTTACATTTCCGTTTAGGAAAATGTATAAATTAATGTTCATATGATGATGGAAAAAATGTTTTAAAACCTAGCAAATTTCTTTTGGTTTAACTCATATCTCAACTCAGAATAACAATCGTTGCTGAATAGTAAAACTTGCATATGATAAAAGTATAAATGTCTAACTGTATCGAATGTTCATTGGTAAAGGTTTTCTTTTATTTAATGTTAAACGAACGAACCTTTCTTAAAACACATTTTTCGGATTGTAGTTTTAATTTAAGTCTTCCTACTTATTTTCAATATTTTATTATTTCATTTTCATCCAATCGTAAGATCGAGTAAAACATAATATTAGATACAGGAGACAGATACGGAGGGACACGTGGGGTTTAGTGAAACAAAGCAATGCCTTGGATTTTTTAAAAAATAATTATCAATAAATCAGGTATCCATCACTCAGCTGAAATTAACCGAGTAGCTTCTGGGATATGAAGATGATGCTTTTTTTCCTGTTTGCAATCAAATAAATCATTGTGTTTTTTCTTCTTTGAGGGAAGCACTAATTGTGTTTTGGCTCTCGAATGCATTGATTTCTAACATTTTATATTATGAGTAAAAAGTAATTAATTAATTTAATTGATCTACCTATGTATAATATAACTAGCATCCTGAACGATTAGGATAGTCGAAGTACACCGCCAGCTCAGTCAATTGCAGCCAAAGACTGCAGCCTCGTGCTTATTAACATTCATTAGTCCGGCATAGGAGTGACTGAGCTGGAGGTGGAAGGAGCCAAGAGTGCCAAAAAAAACTGGTAGCTAATACAGAATTAGCACTGACCAGACGGCTATAGAGCTGGTAACTTACTGATTAGGATAGGCTTAAAAGAACTGCTCAAAATATTGGAAATGAAGACGGAGTGGGGTACAGCGAGACAGTAGAAGTTGGCACAGGGGGGACATTATTTCATTGTGCTCCGCTCTGAATTCAGACTTAAAAAGGACATTTTTAATTTTATTTTATGATCCTTAGAGTTTTTAACTTGCTTTTTTTATTAGCTTTGCTAGAACTATTTAATGATCAATAAATGCGAAACAGATCACATAAGAAGGAAACAGGAACATTTTATATCAATTCCATGAGGAACTGTTTTTGACTTCTGATTCCAAGTGACACTTCAGATGAAGTAGATCAAAAGAGTATGTAAATTACAGGTAAACTAACTCCGCTAATGGGCGGTAATTTACTGAATATACCTTGCCTCGCGTTCAATCTTCCAGTTGAACCGAACCATTGCTTCGGTCACTCGTCTGGTCTGCTAATTCTGTATTAGCTACCAGTTTGTTTCGCACTCTTGGCTTCCATAAGAGGCTTTCCATCTCCAGCTCAGTCACTTTCCTATGCCGGGCTGATGAGTGCTAATAAGCACGAAACTGCTGTCCTCGGCTGGAAATGACTGAGCTGGCGGTGTATTTCATGTATTTCTGCTTTAGTCCTGGCTAATGGGCGGTAATTTAATGTACTAGTGACGCAATCAGACCATGCTGATCACGAGCTACTTGAAGGAAATTTTGTTCTCATAGTTTTAGGTGACAGACAAATATTTTTTGTTGATAATGTTATAAAGGCATCTGATAGTGGTGCAGACTTGTGCATTAGTTTTTTTGAGCAAGAGTAAATCCTTTTCTTTTTGTTTGGTTATGTGCACCAGCTGATTATTGAAAAACTATTGAGGTGTTGTTTTCAGTTCCCACGCAAGTTAATGGTAGAAAGTGAAATTAAAAGCTTTTGTGATTTGATGATGAAAATTGTAATTTAGATGTACAGTGGAATTTTGATGTTTGGTTGAATATTATTTTATTTCCATTTTAAATATTTAAAATATTATATTTCTCTCCCATTCCGTCTCTCTCGTTGACTGATTGTGTCTTGAATGCTGTTTCACTGTACCTTAAGCATAGAATATAGTAAGATAAATTTTATGTTTCCGTTTTATATATTATTTGAAAAACTTTACATAATAATGTCTTTTTTTTCATCTCAGCAGATTTTGTTATTAATGTACATATTAAAAAATATGTGACGTTTGGTGAAGGCTTGATCAATGCGCCGATGTTAGGTGTGGAGTAGTTATATCAATCTTTCTTACCTAATCTTTTTGAAATATTTTGAAATGGAACATTTAAACTGAAACACTATAACGATCAAACTCCACAGAGTAACAATTTTACAGTACTCAAAAAGTACCTAATGCTAAGATTTCATGTAAATTTTTTTGTCAAATTTTAATCATAGTCAAACGAAATAAATATATTATTACAACTTCAGAAAAGAGAATAGGACGTAGAAATCGTTTATAGTTAAAACAAATGTTCTTCCTTTATTTCTTGAAATTTAATTTTTAGTACAAGTGCTGTTTTGATTTTAAAAAAATGGTTTAAATTTCTTTTGCTATTTTTTTTCTATTCATTCGATCAAAACCATTTTTTTAAACACAAAAATCTATAATTGCTTTAAAAGGATAAACAATGATTTGGGCGTTTTATCAAAAATGTTTTTTTAAGTAAATGCATCCGATAGATTACGTGTGATATTGGATTCGAATTCCACACAAGAACAAGCATTTATTTATTCTATACGAATATTTGTAGCTGTTTTTTAAATTAAAAAATATTATGTTCATATTACACACTTAGCATTTTATGTTAAAATTGCTTTAAAAAAGAGATGAAAAATTCGTGGTTTATTCAACGGTATTAGAAATGTTCGCATTTAGCACTACATTAAACCATTGTTGAGATTTTTATCAATATTATCCGCTGAACTTTCATTTTCAAAAACCCTCAGGATAAAACTCATTTAATTTATATTAAATCCGGTAATTGCTATTAAAATACAACATATTTAGCTTTGAACTCTTTGGTACAAAAATGGTGTGTAAAATATTAATATCATTTCAAGATATTTGATTATTCGTTCAACATTATCAATTATCGCATTAGCAGCACATTGCTATTTGAAACGACAGCGTTGATTGGTGAACGCTACCCCATATGTCTCCTATTGAACAAGCTGTTTGTATTATGTTTTAAAAATAAGGTTTCAAAAAAAAATTTCTTTGTTTAACTTATAGATGAAACTTATATACAATATTCACTAGGAGGTCCATGCATTTGCTGGGATGTTGCTCTTTTTTAAATTTAAAAGTCGAAAACCCTAAGCAAAACATTAAAATAACTGTAGTTGTTTTTTAATAAACGCAATAAAAAAATGTTTCTAATTTCTTGTGCATATGCTATAGTTTTTTTTTTTTTTTTGAAAATAAAATTTAGGTATTGCTACAGTAAAATCTCGCTTTTGAGGTTCTTACTTGTCAGAACACCATAAATCATTTATGATCTATACATAGGTTCACACCACTTTTTTATCAACTACTTTCATCATTAAATAACTTGAAATAAGAGTGATAATTTATACTTGAAATTTATTTTAGATATTTCTTTCAAAGCTTAGTCCTTTATTTTCGCTTCAAACATTCAAATGTAACTGCTTTTTTTTAATATACTGTATGAATATAATTTATAAAAAAAATACACGTTACAATTAACATTATATTAAATAGTCGCTAAAAGATCCCTTAATTAAAACAAAAATCTACAAAACTTCAAAAAATACATACCTAGTAGTAATCCTTTTCAAAAAACATTTAACAGCAGTAAACTGCCTCAGGTTAAATCTCAATGCTTTCTTGTTTACTTCATCTTTAGAAGTAAATAAACCAAAAGAAAATAAAAATCACTTCGAAATGGCGTTTTGACTCGAAGATATTTTAACAAAAGATTTTCCATGTTTTACGTAAAACGGTAATGTGTTTAATGGCACTTAAAATGTGACAGGCAGTTATCATAAACAAAGACGATCCAAAAAAAAAGTTATTGCTACAATTTATTATGGTAATGTTTTGATAATCACCTGCCCTTTTACTTTTCATTTATTTAATCTTTTTTCAATTAGGAAATAATACGTTGACCATTTGGAAAGCTATTAATATTTTATTTATATTCTGCAAGTTCTAATTACTGCTGAAACAAAATAAGATTAAGAATTGAAATTTGATCAACCTTTCGATAATATTCCTGTTCGCAAACATTCATACTTTTCTTAAAAATGAAAAACAAAAAAAAAGGTTTTTTGTTTTTTTTTTCTTTTTTAATCTAGAATTATTTTTATGTAAGAGTATACGGTGTAAATAAATTAGCTGGAATGTTCGTAATTTGTTTTGAAATTTAAAACAAAAATGAATACAAAGAATACTTGTTTGGATAATGTACAAATGAAATTATTTCAAGACCTTGAAAAAGTTTTATTGGTACTGTGGTTTAAAATGAGCAAAACTAAGAGGGTAAAAAGTTATTTAAACTTTTTGTTTCAGCAGCAGATGGAGATAAAATGGTTAAAAGAAAAAAGGGACAAATTTCCTAATCAAAAGAAAGAGAAACCTTAAATAGCTGAACTTGCCAACTTCTTTCCATTGAAAATGCTCCTTAAAAATGCTAATTATTGGTATCGCATGTGGTCAAATAGTGATGTCTACTCATTTTTTGCGTTCCTGTTTGAAGCTTACATATACTAAATAATGTAATAGGGTGTACAATAGAGTGCTTAAAAAATGAAAAACATTTTTTGTTTCTCATCCCGATTTTTGTTACACTATTCACACATAAATAATGTAAGCAAAACTTCAGATCAATCGAATTATTTTTAGAGCTCGTTCCACGCAGTCGAATTCTGTTAAAATTTGGCTCTTTGGACAGACGAAGAATAGTTCATATGGTTTTCGAATAGTTACTGATAAAAGAAATTAATAAATGCTGTTGTAACGAAGTTTACCGGAAATCATCAATGTTTTATAGCACAAATACATAGAATATGGCATACTAATGCTTCAGACTTTCAGTGAACCTCTTTTCAATGCAAATATTTGACTTTTTGGATGTTAAGCAACGAGAATGAACTGCAGACAACTTAAATAACAAAATAGATGAAAAAGCAAACAAGACAGAATAAAAACTCAGAGTCAACTATTATAGCATGATTTCCTTCGAGAAAAACCGCTAAGCAAACTCTTTTTCTAAAAAATCCCGTAAAGTACATTTTGCTTTAAAAATAAAACTGCTAATAATTTAAATTAATCAATAACTTTCCTGTTAGGAAAAATACTGCAACGAATCAATTGTTACATTTAGCTAGTGGAATAATATACATAACACAGGAAAACAGAAAAATGTTAGAAAAACAACTCGAAATGCAAAATCATGTACAAACTAAAACAAGAAATAGAAACATAAAAACAGCTAAAAAGTAATTAAGAAGGACACGACAATGACAGCCCCTACAACACGAAAGCTATGGAAGTTCAAGGAAGAGGGAAAGAAAATAAAACAATTACATGAATGGATGCCAAACTGCAGAAACAGTGTTCCTTCCTTTTAGATTTAGAATGAGTTGTTTTACGCATGACAATAAACGAGCAAATCCGCACTTAAAGCACCGCACACAAACCAGACTTGAAAACTAGCACTGAACAACGTGTGTAATACACATTCAATATCCTAAAAACAGACTGACATCTAAATGCGAAACTTTAGCTGTAATGCATTTTCGATTCACAGATTCCAAATTTAACAGGCCATTACTGTACTTAAATATTTGTTTTTCTTTTCAGGTAATTTGCATACATTTTTTATTCATCGCCCTGAAAAAGAATTTTTTAACCCATTCTGGGATATCTGAATTTCAAAAAAATATGTGTTCATATCGACAACCTTTTATCAACTTTAAAACTAGTTTTCCAAACAAAAGTTTTTCATGATACATTTTTGTATGTACTAGTAGAAATATCCGTGCTAGGCCATTACCATTTCCTTGAAGGACAAAAAAAAATGAAAAAATGTTACCTACACTAATAATAAACCAATGTTAAGAAATAGCGCCATTCAAATCGCTGTAAAGTAGCTTAGTTACTTTAGAATTTTCATGTTCACCAATCCTCTGATCGATTTTTGATAAGTATACTTATTAAACCAAACAACAATGTCAATATATATTGCTTTAGATCCTTTGGCAAAAAATGTATTACTTACTAAATTTAATGCATTTCATATTAAAATAATAATAACAATAAGTGCTGAGATGTAATCTGCCACAGAGATATAAAAGATAAAAACTAAATAAGTAATTAAATAAAAAAATTATGCAGTACGCTCTGATAATAAAATAAACAAAAAATGCATTAAGGTATAAAATGTTCTATCATATTTACTCATTGTGTAGTAAGTACTTATATAAAGAAAAAAAAAATGTGTCATGAGTTTCTGGAAAATAGTAAATTTTTTTGGCATAGCTTCGAGTGCATTCCAACTTTTGCCATTTTCAATATTAAAATTCTTGTCTCGCTCCCAGTTCCCTCTGTGCTCGAGCTTTCATGCAGATTTTATTATTTGTGCTAACAATAGCGCCTTTTTCACTACGCATATTTTCTCTTATTTTTAGTCGAGATGAACACGACTTGTACTGAATATATTCAAGTATGCATAAAATAATAAGGAAAGCGACATGATAAACGTGTAAAAAATAAAGTAAAAATACTGAGGATGAGTCTCCTAAACAATTGAAATGTGCTAGATGCGTTTGTGCTTTATCTGTACTTTTCTATAGCGTACAGGAAGCAAAAACTGAAGGAACGCAATGCTCATTTTAAAAGGAGTTTTAAATGCATAACTTATATATTTTTTTGCCTCTAGTGTGATTTTACTGTATTTTAGGAAAACGTAAACTTTGTATTCAACTTGAAGTTGCGTATTCTTAATCATTCTTGTCTGAAAATTACGCATCTTGAAATATTGCGTATCGTTTTTCCTTCTTTACCTTTTTTTTTTTAATGGACTAGAAGTTAATGTAGTTTCTTTCCAATGTACAAAAAATTCAGTGGTGCACATCACATCCATTGTGGAACCTAACCGATGGTAGAGAGATGAAACTTTTGCTTAGACTTCTGAACAATTTGTGAGAAATGGGATACTTAATTCAGCTGATGTTTTGGATAACTTTGCATCTAAATGCTCACAACCTTTGCATTAAGAAACTTGTTCCTAAAACCCCGAAACACGGGTCGGAAACTTATATGCTGTTAAGTGTTTTATCAACGTTGTGTTTCTTTTTCTTAGCTATTTTTTCAAAAATGTTTTATCTGTGCTTAACCGTACTACATAAATTATGCTGGAAGAACAAAAAACATTTTTTTTCAGAAAACTACAGTGAACCATGAAGAAGCAAAATTTACAGTCAAATAAGATCAGGTAGCCTTGACAATACTTTTTTACACAGGCATTTTTGTGCTTTGAGTTGCATGCACAAACTGCTGTTTGATTAAACTTTATCATCAATTTGGCTTTAAGGTCACGATCTAGCGAATTTTTGTAGCACTATTAAAAAAATAAGATGGCCTATTTCGTCTAACTGGCCTCTTTTGGCAAACTCACCTTAGACACCAAACTTTATTAGATAAATAGTTTGACTATTTTACTATTGTAAGTTGGTTAACTTAAGTATGGTATTTATTTTAAGTAAATTAGGTTAGGAATATGAAAATATGCATGTTGAGGTAGCTAAATACCATTATCACACTGTTCATATTTTAAACACCCTTCAATTATTAGAGAACACGAATAAACGTTAACCACACCTCCAATTGCCCGAAGCATTTAGTTCTAAATAGTGAACTCTAATTGTTTAGACCTCGTATTTACTCCTCCAAGTACAAGAGAAAACTGAAGAAACTCAAGTACTTTCTTTCTGTTTGGTCATTTGACAAAATGCTTTATACTTGCAGCAACCGTTCCGCAAAATAGCTGTCAAGGGAGCAATCTATTATGAAAAGAATACCATCCTCGCTTGAGGCTCACTCATCATTTGTTTTATTCCACAGGAAGGTCGTAAGGTTTCGAAGAATTTCTACGCAGATACAAGATAAGCTTCAGTCTTTTAAGTAAGAAAAAACCTTTATTTTATGTACTGCTGTTTTACTTTGAATTGTTTCAAAACTATTTTTATGCCCCATTCTTATTTCAAGCTTTAGTAAGTATATAAAAATATTACATG